>NW_017300322.1:271252-490944 GCF_001594075.2 Trachymyrmex cornetzi
ATTGCCGCCATTGCCAAGCAATCTCAGTTTCATCCAAGTGGCTCCAGCCATCCAGTTGCTCAGCATTCCAACCCCCTTTACAAATCCAACGTGCCGAGAGTCATTTTAACTACAAAACAGCCTTCCTTTCTTTTCACTTAAATGTATTTTTTCACGTGTGTCCCACGCACAATGAATAGTACCCCGATAGTTGAGACAAACTTTCGACAGACAACACGGTTTTTCAATTCTGGAAAAGTGATCTTATTGTCTCGTCCCACGAACTTCTGCAGGAAAAACTTCACACAAAAGGCAAATTGTTTTGTCGTGTTGCTTCAAAAACTGCACGTCATGTAACATATCTAAAAACTTCAATTTCTATAATTTATAAGTTTTATTTCTATAATTATTCATTGTAATGCGTATTTTAATCTTGCATTTATTTTGAATAATACATTTTAATTAATTAATAAAATAAAATATAAAATTTAATTTATTCATAAGAATAACTTTTGACAAATCTTAATATATATAATATATATATAGATTAATTAAAAAAATTTCTATTAATAACCAGCAGAATTAAAAAAATATGTGTGGAAATATAAATTTATTTTAATTTGTATTTAGAAACATATACGTGTTACTGCGTATATGACTGAATGCTAATTAAACTTGAATGCAAAAAGATCAGATACTGGTCAAGGTCAGAGACTTAAATGGCTCAATCAATTATTACAAAAGTGATGTAGTTCATGCGGTACGAAGCGTTATACCTTTTACATCTATATTCTGCACGCGAGCAAATGAAAAGGCGAAAGTTAAATAAAAATAACCTCGCAAAGCACGGTATATTTTCTTTTTATTCTCGAAGAAGTAGAAAAACTTAAATCGCGTTGAGGGGAGGAGCTCGTAGGCAACTACACTGGGTACCTAAATTAAACTTTTCTACCCCTTCGGAGTCTTTTCCTCTGACTCAACGACTGCCATATATCAAACCACCTGTCATAAATCTAAGCCCTAAACCATGCTGAATGCTCATGTAACCAATCGTTAACAAAGCTTGTACTAGAAGCCAGGTGATCACAGTTCTATAGAGAGTAGCGAAGTATTAAACTGAATATATATTGGTATATATATAAAAAAATATTTATAAATTAAAAGAAGAATAGACAATTTATTTATGGCTCAGAAAGTTCCGTGTATGCGAAGCATTAAGATTTAAATTCCATTCTTGATTAGTTTTCGCGCGAAACGTTGCGGAAAACTGCTGATGGTTGCTTCGCGCTTTGCCGCCGCAACATCGAATAGAATTTCGATGTAGCACATCAAGGCTCGTTTCTCATTTCGGAAGTATTTCCAGGAATAGGAATTGCACCGCCGCATATCGATCCCTGTCTATAACTCCGCGTCTTTCCCCTCGAACGGGATCGACATTTTCGAGTTGCTCACCCCTGTGGTAACGCGAGGCAGACGCGGCAGGACTTTCCCGGAAACCCGAAGACATCGATCTTCGGGCTCCCTTCGGCCAATCAGCGTGCTGACTGCTCCTCGAGAAGCAGGTCCTCGTTAATGCAGCGCAATTCGTTGGAGCGACGCCGCTAATGGACTGGCGCAATCATCCGGGCTTGCTACCGAATCTCCCTTCTTGCCGACAATGTCGGTATCCTCTTCTCAGCTTCATGTTTCTTTATCCTACTTGAAGTTTTTGCGAAAATCTTGACTTTCGTCCGATCACTGTATCATCTTCCCGTATCTTATTTTTTTCTCCTGCGAGAAGAGCTTAGACTTTCTTCAGTCATCTTCAGTCGTTTTCCTAGATATTCGTGACTGCATAGAGTATTTGTAGTTGTAAACTAGTGAGAGTTTTGGCTAGTTTGCAATTGCGATATATCGCAAATAATGATCTTCGATAATGCTTAAAACATTAAGATTGCTGATATTATATTTTTTGCTGCAATGCGCAAATCTTTAGTTATTTTTGGATGACAGTTGCGATATTCAAGTAATAGTCTTTGATAATGCTTAAAATAATTAGACACATATCAGGATCGCTGATATTATATTTTATGCTATAAAGCGTATCTTGAATTATTTTTGGATATGTTCGTAAGAATTTTTGATGACTTTAATTACATATTGAATTTTTCATCATTTTATAATTAGAGCAATTTTTAAAAAGTTATGATTTATTTAAAAAAAAGTATTTTAGGAATATTTTATAATAAAACGAAATGAAACCTTCGACATAATTGTGATGAGTCTACATTTAAAGAACAATTAACTTTCTAAAATTTTATTATAACAAAAATTGGTTCCGATTTTGCTTTCTCGTAAAAGCTTTCAACTTAATATCATTAAACTTGACAAATTTAGAAACGTACACGTTCACATCTTCTCTCTTAACTAAATTAAAACATTATCTTTTATTTTACGTGCTTCGAAATTAGATTTAACGGAGAAAAGAGTTAATTTTTATTTCTTCAACTTCCCGCGGAACTTCTTATATTTTCGTCTGAGATAATTTCGTTTTGGAAAGAATTTCTCGAAGAAAATTGCGTCCCTTCGTTTATCTTCCCTAAACCTTTTAGCATCTTTTCCTATTTCTACTACCCTCCATCATTGCAGCTATCCCTTTGGTCTTTCAAGTTATCTCTTCCGCTTCTTTCGTCTATCCTCCGTATTTTGTCTTTCCGCTCATCGTTCTTTTCCGCATCCCATAACTGTCTTTCTATAATTCTTTTCCGACCGATCGGCTTGGAGGTTGGTCGTAATCGAACAAACACACACACCTCTCACTTCGATCGATCGAATTACCTGAACTTTTAAGATATGCGGTCTGATCATTTGATTGAACATATTTCACGTTTGAAAAAAATAATTATATGATGAGAATTCTTCTAATCTAACGAGATGTGATTCTAATAATTAGGAACTTCACGTAATTCAATCGATTTTTTAATATTCGTTTAAACAAAAATTTTATTTCTGTGTGAGTTCTATAATTTTTATTCGTGAGATTTAAAAATTTATAGATTAAAACTTAAATATAGCTGGAATTATTGGACATCTGAGATATAATTAGTCCTAAATATTTTTATAAAAAAATTGAATAATGATTTTAAGATTACTTTTACTCATATATTCTCGCGAAATATAATCAGACCTCGTGTGAATATTAATCGAATGATAAAAGATGAAAATGGAAAGACCCGAGCTTAATGCTTTAGAAGCGATGTGACCTTAATTCCACCCGAATTCTGGTGTAACCCGATTGATATATAAATCATCGCAAAATACTGTTTCCCGCGGTTCGTGTTATATATATGCGGCTCTGTAACTCTAATAAATTGGTTTGTCATCCACCATAAATCAGCAAGTAGTTGCATACTACGATTCCTCTTTTACATGATGTAGGTTTAGTCGACAAAAGTTAATTTCGAAAATAGGATGCTACGATTACACAAATACCGTTGATCGAATTTCGGTTCGGATGTTATTTCTGCTGACGCGCTGAAAAATATTTTCCATCTATTTTTTAAAATAAATATATTTTCAATGTAGGAATAGAATTTTGTTTATTTAGTGAACATTGTTACGACAAAACAGTTCTTTTTTCTAAAATTCAATCATCCTAAGTTTGCAATAACAATCAAAAAAATACAAAGCATATTTAAAAAAAAAAAGGCTCCTTGCAATATGAAAAATATACCCCCGAGGTTTCTCCAGTAAAAATATGATATAATTACTCAGCTCGTTATTTAAGTTATTGATAATTAATGAAATTAATGACTAAAGAAATATTCCAAAATGTGATAGGTGCGGTATATGATGATTTCTGCACGAGTTGAATAATACCCATCATATACTGAATCTACACATCCTTCCCTTTTATGTAATGAGACGTGCACGAAAATGGGAGAGGCCTTATGCTTAGAGATTCGTAGGAAAGATAGTCGTAACGAGGCGTAGAGACGAGTGGATCAATACGAAGGTTCTTACGTAGTTCGCTTACTCTTGCTCTGTCTCCCTTCTTCTTGCTCCACCCTTCTACTACTCTTCCTTATCTCTTTCTTCCGTCCAGATCCTCCATTTCTCTCGGCTTCCTCCTGACGCTTTCTCTCTCTCTTCTCTCTCTCTCTCTCTCTCTCTCCCCCTTTCTGTTAGTCTTATTCTATCTTTCTCCTTATCATCTTCTCTTTTTCTCTGTCTCTCTCTATCAGTCTCTCTGTTCGAGAGTTTGATGTGCACGAGGACGAAGGCGAATAACGATGCTTGCCGATAGATCGAATAGTTACCTTCCAATTTACCCCCTGAATGTCCTGTTTCATTTGTGAGATGCGCAAGAAGCGTGCCCGCGGCAGCGACAGCTATTTCGAAATGCGAAAATAATACCGCGTTTGTGAGAGTACGTTATGGCGCCAGATGTTCGTTCGATTTTTACGACCGGAAGTCGCCCGCGTCTCCACATGAGCGTGAGGCCAAGAAATTAAAGAGAGATAAATGAACAACTGATTACGGAGATGCCTTGCGTATGCGACTCGTTTAGTCTAGGGCCATCGTATTGTAATTTGGATAAAGAAATTACATCAACAAGTACAACAATAACAACACACCAAACATCCTACAACCGGGCATGCCCTGAGAGTACGAGAGTAGTACGCGTGCGAGTATGTGTACGCTAGAGCAGACTGAGGAACAGAGAGAGAGAGAGAGAAGCGAGAGAAGCAAGTGAGTGTGTGCATGATAGTTGATGTGGAGAGAGACAGAACGGGTGCGAAAGTGCGCTTGAAGGTGCGGAGTGAATGAGGGAGAAGGAGAGTAAGAAAGATAGAGAGAATACGAGAGAGAAAGTGAGAACAGAGAAAGGAATCACGTGTGATTGGTCACGTGTGTGTTCAGATACGGAGTGAGCAAAGAGGGAGAGTGACAGAAAGAAAGAACGAAAGGTTTAACGTGTGTGCCTCCGTATACTTGCGCTTAATGTATCACAATGTATGCTGTGTATGTATGCCTCTGTGAATCTGTGTGCATGAGAGAAAGGAAGCATGAACGAAACATTGAAAAAGGGAAAAAGAGAGCGAGAGAGAGAGAGAGAGAGAGAGAGAGAGAGAGAATGAAAGAGAGAGAGACAGAGAACGTGAGAGAGGTAGTGCGAATGCGCGTGCATAGAGAACGCTAGAGAAAGAGAGAGAAAGAGAGTAAAAAAGAGAAAAAGAGAGATAGAGAGAGAAAACGTGGGAGGGATGGGAGAATTGGCGAGAAAGAGCGAGGAAGGAAACGGTATCAACTGACGGGCATGTCCTGGTTGTAGGATCGGCGATGCCGAAGAGGGAGGAGGCCGCGATGGCGGCCATCGCCGCCGATGCCCCACAGGCCGTGGAGAATTTTGCAAGGCTCTACACGGTACTGCGCCATGACGACACTAGGCCTCTATGCCGTTACTGCGGCCGTAGCTACTCGTCACCAAGCAACCTGCGACAGCACGTGAAAAACGTCCATTCGAACTGGCCGCCGCCGGACACGTGGCCGCAGTGCAACGTATGCGGCAAACGATGCAAGACCAAGCACTACCTGATCAATCATCAGCTACAGGCGCACGGCATCCATCAGAGGCCTAGCATGAACAATCCCGTTGCCCAACAACAGCAGCAGCATCAATCACCATCCTCGTCCTCGTTGCCATGAGTACGTTCGATGTCACCGTCCGACGCTCGTCTGGAAACGCGTGAAAACGCGATCAAATCATCACTGCTTGTCGAAAAGCTTTAGTCAATGTCGCGGTTGGAAACGAAAGGCTATAGCCATCCGCTTGATAGGACGTAGAAATCGTAACGAGGATTTCCGTCGCCGCTGCAGCTGCAATCGTCGTCGTTGCGCTACTTGTCCATTTGAAATTTGTTTAATCCGTTTTTAGGGTTTCGTTCGGATAGAATATTGTAGCTATTTTAGGTTTTATAATTGACAATGAGATTATTAAAGCAATAGAGTCTATCTGAATACGATTTTTCGTACATCAATGAGGGATGGCGAACATTACATTTTGGCAGTTATATTGTAATGTCTTGCTTATATACCGCGATAATATCTATATCGGAGTTTTAACCAAAATTTCGTACACGCTATATAATGTTATCTGTTTTTTATTCCAATTGTTGTTATTGAATGACAAAAAAATTGATTTTATTTTTATCGTTATGCACAATGTATTTTACCATTTATTCATTATAGTATGTTGTTCATTAACATCGCAAGTAGATTTCATTTATCTCGATATTTGATATGTCACATCGAGATTCGATATTGATAACATTATAGTTATTCCAACAATACTTTTCTAATTGATCGAAACAGGATATTAATAAGAGAATAGAAAGAGAGTAAAAAGTTTAACCCATTTGACACATACCTAAAATTATTTCCAACCGCGACAAATAAACCAATGCAATTATCGAATAAGTATAGTTTTCGTGAAAAAGTGCATGTCCAAATACAACGCGAATATCAATACTTGTGAGATTTATGTACAGACACGAAGCAAAATCATCATTCATTTCAACGTTACGCCTAAAATCATGCATCAAACTTAATGTATACGAAACTGAATGGGTATACGAACATTGACGAAAACGTAATTTTAAATAATCATACGAACGCGTAATTATAATTGACGACGGGCAGATTTGTGAAGAATTTGGCCGAGAATCGAAAATTCGATTAGCACGTTTGCGAATTTAGAACCTCGAACACCTCCGTCACCTTTCGCCGAAAATCCAAGCTATTTGTAAAAGGTCTTCAATTTGTATTAATATTCATATTCCCCCCCCCCCCCACATGATTTTAAATAGAAATGTTAATTGTCCACATTCTCTTGCACGATGCCAGACTCCTTCCAACCACATTGAAGTAAAGGGCAGTTATCCATAAAAAAATTTTAATAATGTCGTATTTTTGTTTTTGTAGAATTTGATTTGAGTCGAGTTCGTTAGAGATTTTGAATATCCTAACTATATGTCAACATCTCTCAAATAATGTGACGTGTATCTATTTGTTATGAATGTTTGGTGCTATGTTGAAAGTTATGTGAGATACCTCAATTTTTAACGATATAACGCAATTTTTATACTGAATTTTCGGAGATTGTTTCGCATATGTGAAAATATTTTGAATACATAGTGATAATAAATATCACACATATGCTATAAAATTAAAAAGTAATATGCGCGAATTTAAAAGCAACATAAGTCGAAATTTATATTGATTTTTTCAAAAACAATGAAATAATCATCAATATTTAACGGTATATATTTTTTTTTAAAGCATAGTAAATTATCACTGTATATTCAAACAATAGACACTTTACGCTGACGGTCAGTCGTATTAATAATAATTAATTAGCGGTTGATTCCAACTAGTAAGAGCACGGTATAATAGTAACCGCTGTGGGAAATACCCCTAGATGTTGAACACCGTTTGGGTCGAGGTTGGGCGCGTAGCATTATCGTGTTTAGCTCGGGGTGGGATTATGGTGGTGGTGGCTGGTGGTAACGTTGGTGTGGTGGTGGTTGCAGATCACGGGCTTGATGAGGCAGAGGGCGCGGCTTACCACCACCACCACAGCCATCACCAGCAACATCATCGGCATCGCCATCATCATCCACTATCCGTCCCTCCTCCTCACCACCGTCATCAGGCGCAACTGGAAGACGACACATCAGTTAATCAATCTTCCACCACGGCCACCACGATCACGACGACCATCAAATATGAGCGTGGCCAACCGGACTTCAGGCAGCAGAGATTATTGCGGGAGCACCATCGACAGCATGGTTACAGGTGTCCCCTCTGCTGTAGGACATTGCATGATATCAGTGCTATGAGGGCGCACTTGGATCATCATTATCCCCGAGATTCACCTACTTGTCCCGTTGCCTCCTGCGCCAAAACCTTCTCCCATCCCAACAGTGTCAGGAACCATATGCGACTGAAGCATCCTGTAGAGTGGGACCAGATTAAGACCTTGAGGTGGACCTATGTCTGATGAACAAGCGAAGATCAGTATAACTCTGATCGCATGTCGTAACTTTAATCTTTCCCACAAATATTTTACCAAAGAAACTTTGCTTTTTATTTTCCAGTGTGGCCCTATATTTCTTTGTATGCTTACTGGGCGGCGATAATGAGTGATAATTTATTATATTAGGGCAGACTTTTTACAGTTGGAAATTGCTGTTAGCATTATTATAGCAAAGATGATGAATATAGATCTAGATGATCCAATGTTTTTTTTGGAAATATTGTTAATAATAGAATTTTACAAATTTTATTATTTATTATATTTAATATATTCCTCTATTAAGATATCTATTTTAATAAAATATATTAATTGTTTATATAATTGCACACAGTAATAATTATACTAATAATTATATACAAGAAAAAATAATATATTTTAATGAATTTAAATATCTGCACTTAGATATCAATTGACAATCATTCCTTGTACATACAAGAAGTTTGTTTATTTAACATTTTCATAATAAAAATAAATACCAAATTGACGTCAAATCGAGCTTGTTATCGCCGCGCTGTGCTATTTTGAATCACGTTGGAAGAGAGTCTGGTCGACGGAATTTGGATTCTTTATAAAATTTACAGATATTTGAATATCTACACAAACGCAAAAGAAATTGATGAACGTTGATAGGAATACACAAATTACGAATTATCTGGGAGAAAGTCTACCGTGTATCCCCCCCTCCCCCCGGCGTGATAGAAAATGCGCAAAGGTGACAACCGAACATTAGTGCTTTATTTCAAAACACGTACCCACCGTGAAGTTTATCCCTAACAAAAAGCGCACACTGTATATATACGAGAGATTATATCGACAAAGGAGAGAATCTATAAATATATATATGAAAAGCTATTATATTGAGCATATATATATATATATATATATATATATAAAGAGATATACATAGAGTTGATTTTGTATAAAATGTACGAAACAGTATTTCCTGTAGAGCCTGAAGCGTAGATCACGCCGTAGAGAATAAAACGATACACTTACACACTGCGACATCCGGCATACGCCGGACATTGATATAAGGATTAGATTACGTATCTAAGAGAGAAAACAATGTTCCTCTAAGCTGAGTAAGCCAGCCTTATGTTAAATAATGTAGTCTTAAGAGTGTAGAAACTGAACAGAAGAGCGCACGATGACTACGACGAAACCGAGCGGTCGATCGGTTCTAAAGATCCGTTTTGCTCTTATGATCGCGAAGAAACACGAAATTGTGCGATGTGTGTGAGAGATGCTGGCGCGTATACACGAAATGCATGAAAATATGCAGGTTACTATGTGAGTGAATGAATTGCGAATGAATACGTCGACCAGAAGTACGGTCGCTTAACAATGCCTAGCCTTATTTTTCTACGTCTTACGTTTCATCAGTATTTCTTAGGTCAAGAGTGCCCCAAAAGACGTTTACGTTCGAAACCGTGCATATACTAGAATACGCCGCGAATAAACACAAGGAAGTATATTTATATATATTTCTGTGAATGTACGAGTCGTTAGTTGCGGATCTCAAAAGGAAGTGTCGGAATACAATATATATTAATTTCTAACCATTAACACTTTTCATTGGGCTACCTCCAATTTGGCTCAGATGGTGTTTTTTTTATTTAATATTTGAAATGTAGAATCACATAGAAAAGGAATTATGTACTAAATGAATTATTCAAAGTTATGGTGAATCGTTATTTTTCAGAAGATATATATATAGATCACGATAAGAAGAACGAAAAAAGACCAAATTGTTGATATTAACTCAATTTATGGCTTATATGAGGATTTACAGATTTTCCGGCTTTTACTGAAAAATAACGATTTACTATAACTGTGAATAATTCATTTAGCACTAATTCAGCAATAATTCCTACGTGATTTTGCATTCCAAATACTGAATAAAAGACACTACATGAGCCAAATTGGAGATGACCCAACGAAAAGTGTTAATGGTAAGACAGAATTTGCATAAAATTTTTTTTAATTTACATACGAAATGTATTATATATTCGATATTATATTGTTTGGAAAATCAGGCGCTGCAAAGTATCCGCGCAGCAAAGTATCTCGTTCTTTTAATATTATTTATTATCGGTTTTATCTTTTCCTGGCTGACAACTCGTACTATAAATAATGTATAGAATACCGTACATATTATTTTAGCAGATACTAGCTTCTATATATATATAAATATATATATAAGATGTACGAAATAAAGTCTATACTATTTAAGTAATGCTTTGTACAATAAAAAGTACTCACAGAGAAATCCAGAGTATTATATTTCCACAATCTCTTATGAATAGTTATAGCACTATCGATTACAACATCGGTGTGATCGATTTTATAAGAAAAACAGTTAATTTCATGTAATTCTCTTTTACCGTATTTTTATATTTTTTTATAAGTAGAAATTTTTTGTTTCATATCAACAGTTTTTCCATGATTTTTATTATCTTTTTCAACTCAACAATATAATATAAAATCTTATATAAAATTAGACGATATAACTTTTAATTTTAATTATTTACAAAATTAATTGCCCTTAATGAAAGAATAAAATTTGAAATGTCGATATAAACCAAAATTATTCCTATCGAACAATTCATTATCAATCGGTTACATATTGGTCATCAATGATCCAATTTTCTTTCTTCCATAAAGAAAGAGGTACATGCTCTTACCTATCCGTCATTTATTTTCAGTCGCTCGACGAAGTCTGGATATGATTCGAGTTCGTGCAACGGATCCTAGGCCTTGTCCGAAGTGCGGAAAGATGTATCGGTCAGCACATACGTTACGCACTCATTTGGAAGACAAACATACAGTCTGTCCGGGATATCGCTGTGTTTTATGCGGAACAGTGGCAAAGTCTCGAAATTCTCTGCATTCACACATGTCGAGACAACATCGAGGCATCAGTACGAAAGATCTTCCAGTTATGCCGATGCCTAGTAAATTCGATCCGGAATTGGCGTCCCGTTTATTAGCTAAGGCTGGAGTCAAGGTGAGTCCGGCTGAACTTCGCGCACGAGCCAGCCCAACAGCATCTCGAAGAAGCGACATGAGGTTGGAGCCGCCTCGTGCAGGTGCATCCGAAATCGACAGCTGCGGTGGTGATGATCCCGAAGATCTTAGCCTTAGGTACAGTTCGCCACTTTCGAACACCGTTATTACTAAGGTAAGCGGTAACAGTAACAGTAGCAGCAATAGCAAGAATTCGACAACGATCATCCCCAAGTCCCTGGATACCATGCATGGTAATGGTGATCTCAACATGGCACCACTGCCACATGGCAGTCATCATTCAAGCCACAATACCAGTGCGATTGCTGGCTCGGCGATTTTGGACACCTATTTGCAGTTTATTGCAGAGAATTCTGGCCTATCGGCGATAGGACTTGGTCCTGAGCATGCGGCCGCCGTGCATGCACATGCCGCTAAGATGCGCATGAATCTGGAAAAGCACGGCAGTCGTAGCTTGGAAGATTATCCTATAATCGGCAGAGACGAGGGTCGAGGCTCCGGAGTCGTTCACGAGGACAGACAGGAATTTGACAGACACAGCGGACTTGTCGATGAAGCGGAATCGTCAGGTGCGGATGACGACGAATTTAGCGAGAATGAGGAGCCAGAAGTGATAAAGGAATAATTCCTTCCTTTTAGAATAGCTAATGATTTTAAAGAGCATCTTCGAATTACTGACGAGTTCTTCGATATGATCTGCAGTTCGCGGCATAAATTGGCGCTCGCGACAATTCTTGTTTCAATGAAGCAAAAGAAGTAATATATGTGCCAGATCGTCCATCCGAAGAATCGACCAATGATTCTTGTTTCTTATTGCCTGCTCTATTACTGCGTGAAATAACTTGTGAAGTTTATTGGATGCCAGATATGTTTGAAAAGTTAAAAAGTCTCCAAAGTATTTTGACGCCGACATATAGATGGTGCGTGGACAAGCTTGCTTGTTGGACTAGAGTCACTTAATTGCCATTACAACAAGTAAACATATGCAAAACTATGCATATGCAACACATATGTATACATGCACATATACATACATGCATACAAACACACACACACACATATATATGTATACCAGCTCGCGTGCGCGATGGAGCACCCACATATACGCCACAAATATTCCATCCATCTACCTCAGTGCACATAATAGATGATAGAACACAGACTAACGAATCTCAGTAAATGAAGAGAAGATGAAGTACGCCGTTGGATCGCAGAACAACAATGATCGCAAGGTTTGATTGTTGCAAGCTCTAAGATATCAAATATGATGACTAGGCAAGGCAATTTTGCTATTTATTTCTCGAAAGTTTAAATGACTTAAAAATTTATGTGCGATAATTAACATTTGTTATTATGTTATTATTATTATAAATGTTGAATACACACATTTTTATACCACTTAAATTTATAGAAACATTAGACTTTCAGACAATATTTAGCTATTTAAAAACTTTTTTATTTGGGTAATGTGCGTAGTGAATAATATCATATCGTATCTAGATGCACGCCCACATAATTGGAATACTTTGATATATGAATGCCACGTCATTCATATATGAATGACAATCAATTTCATGAAAAATCCTCCAGAAAGTATATCAAATATATTTTCTTTTATAATTTATTATTTTGCCATAAAAATAAAGATTACTATTATTAAACGATAAGACTTTTTACGAAAATTTGACATTTCTGTATTTATTTTTATTTAAATGACTAGAGGAATTCTTAGAAACAAAAAATGTCATTCGTATATGATGTAATTATGTTAATAACGTTCAATGCATAACTGTCTCATGCTCACTAAAAGAAATTGATGTGGATTGTAAAATATTCTTGTAATTACAGGCGCATCTAAAACTATTATAGATTTTATTCACGATATGAGTACGATAATAATTGTGTTTTAGTCTTGCTCCAATTAAATATTCTTTTTAGTGGAACTTAAATGTAATTATTCACGTTATCAATTTGTTCAGATATTGGATTTTTAAGATAAATATTTTTGCGCAAAAATATGATGTTATTCTTTATATTTCTTCAAACATTATAAATATCAATAAACTACAGATTGTATGTACTTTTCGAAAGGTGTCCATTTACTTTAATTGCAATTTGTTACAAAAAGAAAATAAATTTTTTAATTTTAAAACAAGTAAAATATTCTCTAATGCTTAAAAAAATTGAAGAATTTTGCAAAAGGTAACTGATAATTTTGCAAGTTAATTAAAAATACTTATGTATTACTTATGTAAAAAAACATATCTGTATTAAACAACAAAATATTAATACTAAATACTTAATTTATCAGATGAAACGGATAAATTTAAATAACGCTGAAATACAATCATAACTGAATTATTATATTTATATTTATTTTGAATTGAAAAACAGTGGAGCGAAACTGGATCACAATTAAATCGCCTCTATATCAATAGTGAATGAAGCATCTCGATTGTACATATACACGCTTTTGATATTTAATTAATCTTTTGAATTAAAAAAATAGTTGTTTTTTTTTTGAGAAAATTTTTTTTATTAAATGTTAAATGTGAGTCCGAAGAGTAAAAAAAGTACTGAAAAAAGTATGTCAATCATTTTGACATATTTGTATAGACTACGTGCGTTGACCCATTTAAGATTTGACTTAATTTTGACTAATTACAACTGGATTTGTTGCTTATATTCTGTTTTTCTTTTCAAGTAACTTAAAAAAAGGAGAAGAAAATATGGAATATAATTCCATTTTTAGTTTCTCTTTGACCTTACCTTTTCATCCTATCAGCTCTTGCATGCAACATTTCTTTTGGGACAGGTATTTTAGGCTTGCCATGACGTAGTTAAGTAGTGATTTAAGTTTGTTGTTGACAGGAAAAAATACGGTAGTTATCATATGTCAGTAATAAAATGTTAGAAGTAAAATCGGCGCGGTTTTCGAGATTGTAAATTGCACTAATTATTAACGAACTATGATAAAAGGCGATTAAACTTATTCCGCGATCTCGCGACGAGAGACTGCTACGTTTGGACGTAAATGCGTTTAAATACACTTCTCGAATAATGCAACGAATATATTATTATTCGTTGCTTGCGCAAACGTAATGTTTTTAGCGCGACAGAGATTTCTTCTATTTTCGCGAGGCGTAGAGAAAAGTTAATTTAACAGAAGATTCGCCGCTGAAACGTGCACGACGCGATACGTCGTGAAATTGTTCCTACTAATATATATATATATATATAAAATTCATAAGTTAATTTCATTGACAACACATTTCATAGATTCTACGTATATGATAATAGAAATACACGTATACGTATATATATGTATTCTTTATATATGCGTATAAAGAAGTGGAGAGAAATTTAGCAATATGTAGCAGCGTGGCGCGGGTCAAACGCGATTGGGAAATGTTGAAAAACTGTTTTCTCACTTTAGAGGATAAATACATTGGATATCTTGGCCCTTGGTGCGTGTTTTAATATGGGACTTTCTAGGAGATCTGCATGTGTTTTTCGTAAAAAGAGAAATGCTAGTTGATCAATGCTAGAGATTGTAACTTGAGTCAAGTATGAAGCAGTTTGAAATTTCCATGAAAAATTACCATAAAAAACCGCGAATTTTATCTTAACATAAAATTCCGCGCGAGAAACTATGAGTTGATTAAAACCACAATATTTTTATGCGCTCTGAATTTTTCATGCAGAGAAACTATCGAGAAACTATGCGGTGCTCGAGTACCGCTATATTCGATAAAAACATTTAAAAAACATAAAAAATTGAAAAGTCAAACAGAAGTTGTATAAAAAATCAAATTACATGAAAAGTCATAGAAGTTATAAAAGTCGAGTTGTTAAACAAGTCATGAAAAAAGTAAAATAGAGTTATCGCGTTTATTACAAACAAATTAAATTGTTTGTAATAAAATTCATTAGCGTTAGTTATGGAAATAATATAAACGTTGATTTACAGAAGAATTGGATACAAACATTCTATTAGTAATTGGTACTATAGGAACATGTATATCCCTTGGATCTTGAGTTCCGTTGCGTTTCATGGTCGTTAAAGTGAAAATTATTAATAGACATGCTTGTATTTTAATTTTAAATAATTCTATCTTAATTCACAAATTCTAGGTGTCAAGTTCTGTTAAATATCGAAACAAGAAATTCAGGACTATTTCATTGCTATTATGCTAAGATTATATGAACTATTGGAGAAATTATTACATTCTCTTCTCTGTATAAGCTGAGCTTGAGAGCTCAGATCAGATCAGATTCTTATCTGTTACCCAAAATAGACATTTTCAACTTATCAAGTCTTAGTTTTTTACATTAAATTAAAAAAATAGTTATTGAAAAATGAAAACTTTTTAGGCCGTGGTTCAATTCATGCCGACAATGCTCATAAAAATCATTTGTCTTCGTTTAACATTTGACAAACAACAAGGATAAATGATTTTTAAGCATTGTGATTTTGAACTCTTAATGGAACAAGTATTTATTGTTATATAAAAAAAATGATCGCGTCAGAATTAGTGCCTATTCATTCTGGATGCCCAAAATCTGCCCAAATTGACTCAATTGGACTGTTAATAAACTTAATTTAGTATGCTAATCCTAAAGAATAAGTATGCATTTTTTTATTAGCACAACTTTATTCTGAAGGTATATGTTGAACTCAACAGGAGGCTGTCATAATGTACTAAATCTATTCAATATTTTTTAATTGATCCTACACCTCATGTTCTAATTAATTAATAAGAAATTATGAGAGAGAAGATTATGAAAGAGGGAAATTTTATGAGAAATTTGTCCAACAAAAATATGAGGTTCTATATACAGCGCACAGTACAGCAGAATCTAAAAAGTTGGCCCAAATTAAAAAAAATACTTTGTCTAATTTTTGTCTCGCATTTACTTTTTTAGTTTTTGTAAACAATTATAAATTATGTTAAGTTAATTACAGTATATTAATTATAGTTACGTGTTATTTCTGTATAAAATGATCAGTGTCAGATTATATTGGTCAATGTAAATTATAAACCAAATAGAATTCAAAACCAGCAGGCCTATTCTGTAACTCTCAACGCAAATTTCATTATCATTTTAACGCTGATGCGCAGCTCTTTCATCATGGCAAAAAAGTTGCGCAGCGGCATTATAATGATAACGAAATTTGCGTTAAGAATTACAGAATAGGTCTGCCGGGGGGGCAAGTGAGAATCAGCGTTTTACTTATTACATATAATGTAACAGTCTTGTTTTCTTTCGAGCTATGATTAACATGCGTCTAACAAGATTTTCACTAGTTTTAAGAAATTTAAATTGTTAAACTGTTTTTTTTTATCCAATGTTAAGACGAATTCCTTTCTTGTTCTGGGTGAGTCACCGTTTTTATAATACAATTTTTTAATTTGGTTTGTTTGACTTGATTATGAAATACATTAATTTTTTGATAGATTGTACAACATCAAATCTGTAAATCTGATGGTGATTTTCCTTAGACATGCAAAGAATTAAATTTTGATTTTTGTAATTGCTGATGATGGCACCAAAATGTGCCGAAACGTACTATAATTTTGGAATAAAGACTTAAAATTACATTTCGCGTACTAATTACCACGCTGATTCTCACTTGCCCGGTTTTTGGATTCTATTTGGTTTTGAATTTGAAGAGTCCGTAAGAAGATTACATTATTACTATTGTAAATTATCTACCTCTACGTGTGCAACGTTTAAAATTGAATTTTATTAGAGTTGAATATGTCAAAGTTATGGATAAAAGTTGCTGGATATATTGACAATGATTTCTATTTATTATTTTTTTATAACAAAATCGTGCAATATATGTATATTAATATTTCGAAATTTATTTTTTTCAAAAACTGCTTTTTATGCTGCATAAGAATGCACAGCAGTATTTCATGGGTAACTTTATTACATTTAAAAGAATTATGTATACATAGAAGATTTTACATATTAGAAGAATATCATAAAAGTAAGGAGAAATAAAAATGAAACAATCATTAAAAGAAAAAAAAGGAAAAAAAAAAGAAAAACAATTAATAATATGTTTGAATAAAAGAGAAAAAAATTTTTTTAATCTAAAAAAAATGTTAACTTCCAGACTGCCTAGCATTCGACAATTTTTGTTTTATTAAAAATCTTTTGAAACGTATATTCTGAGAGCATACCATTCTTGCATGATTATCATCATAACGAGATAGAACGTTACGTCTGTTAATTATTTGTACACAGACTCAAATATGTGAAGGAATTAAAGGAATCGAATCAGCGTTACACAAAAATAAATTATACTATTGATTTAATCATAAAAACTTGTGATCATTATTAACTTTTGACGCTACTATTCATAATGAATTATATAACACTGCACAAATCAATTACTTGCAAGCAATCACAAACGTCAGAGAAAAAGTCGAGTCTTTTTAGATAATATTGGTGCAAGTTTACATGGTAAAAGCAATAAGGATATCGGTGATTAAAAGCAGGAAAATAAGTAGGAATGAAAAAAGTTGATTTATTGTACACTACAATAAAAGTAGATAAATTAATTTATCTATAAAGGATGAATTATTGAAAATAGGCTGTGTTACATACGATCTCGCACGTATACATATATACATATATACTTAAAAACTTAACACATACAAAATATGGTATAGAAAATAAAAAACTAAAAAAAAAATTATGAAATAAAGAAGCAAGCATAGTATATAAAACAATATACTATAAATAAGAAAATAAATGAGGAAGAAATTAAAGAAATAACAGAAGGAATATCAAGGTAGTCTAGAGCTTTTCAACATTGTGTACAAGTTGTGTAAACTAACTGTGTAAAAAGTACAAATATATTGAAGCAAAAAAAAGGGAACTATTTATGACTGCGTATTTATGCCAATAAAAATATAAATTTTGAAAAAAAAAGAAAAACTTTTATATCTCTAACATTTCTCTCTACCTGTTGTGGTAGAAAGAAACGTTAGAGATATAAAAAATGTAAAAAAAGATTCAAAACATGAAAAATAAAAAAAATTATAAAAAGAGATTAAAAACATGAAAAAAATGAAAAACAAGTTAGAGAGATAGAAATGATTTTAATATCAGACAAGTATGCAATAAAATTTGCCAGAATACTATAGTCTTTTGAATTTGAAACATTTCCATTAGTAAGAAGAAGAGGAAGAGAATAAAAAAGGAAAACGGGATTTCGTTTCGTATTACTATTGAGCTATCTATAATCATGTGCATTTTTATTTACTTCGAAATATTAGGGGCATTAATTTGATTGGAATTAATATATAACGATATATTTTTGTTTTGAAAATCAGTAATTTAGATATGAGAAATTATCCGAGTAGAATAATTAGATAGGATTAATCTAAAAATATAAAGTGGTCGAAGAAATTGCACGAAAAATTACACGAAAAAACACGTAATTTTTCTAAATTAAGAAATGCGAAATAATACGGTACAAATTACGTCGTAAAGCGCATATACATACATGTATGTATATATATATATAATATATATTTCTCGAGTATATAGTATGTGCAGCATCTCAAAAAATTTAGGAAAAACAGAAAACGCTTTTTTTAGATGATAAAGGAGCGATTTCTTAAATCTGATAAATGTTGAATTATTATTTCTATAAATTGATAAGACGAGTAATGCTAAGAAAAAGGTAAAGCAACAAAATTAAAATTAAACAATAATATTGAAGATACATAAAAGTAAATTCTAAACAGAATCGTAAGACTCGTAATTTGTTCTCGTAGGACTCGTAAAAACTTATGCCTAATGTTGTAATTCTATGCGTGTGTACCATAAAGACGTACAATCATACGTAAATATCTATGATTTCTCATAAATTTTACAAGTAGCAAGAAGCTATCTGTAAAGGTATTGCATAAAACACTTATAAGTTCTTCCAAGTCTTATGAAAACAAATTACGAGCCCGATTCTGTTTAGAATTGACCCATTAAGCTTTCAAGTTACATATACTAATTTTCAAAATATGTATAACAGCATTTACTTTATATTTAAAAAACGTAATTCAACACACGACCATATTTGCAATTAATGTAAACTTATAATTTGAAATTGAGCCTAAAATTGAAATATAATGATTGATTTTTATGTACGTTTATTGTATTGTATCTAATTGTAAGTTTTTTATATCTAACTAAATTTAAGATTTGGCCAGCTTTTTTTGAATACTGCCTTACTGTGTGCGATGATTGCATTACATGACCAGAGCCACTGACATCAATATTTAACATTTAAGATTAATATTTCTTTCCGTTTCAGCATTCTTAAGATTATTTATTGACTATTCAATTAGATAATACGTGCAGCTAATATCGAGACAAGATAATATTCAAAGCATAGTGCTAGTTCTGAAATTGTCGCGTTTACATTTATGTAATTAATTTTTCTGTTTATATGTAATTAATTGTATAGTTTAAAAGTTTTATTCTTGCAGAAGAAGAAAAAGGAATCGATGAATTACATATCTCAAATTAAATGTTTCTATCACACATTTTAATCCATTGATTCAGCATTATTAAATGCATCGGAAAATGTTCATATCTTTTTAGACTAAATAGTTGATTTCGGTTTATGTGAACAATTTTTCATTTATCACGAGCGTATCTTGTTGAATGCAACTTTCTTACCGTTTGAAAAGTAAAATAGTATCTTGATAATGCACCTTGGCAATGTTTTATTTTCAGAAAACTTAATTTTACTGACCCAAAGTACTGGACAAAAAGAATTTCACTGACCCAAAGTACTACAAAAAGAATTGAAATTAACAATAAAGATAAAATTGGGATAACAAGAAAAACCAGATTATATATAGGTTGTGCACAATACTCAAAGTACACTATTAAACATTAGCTCTTAAGATATATCTTTTTAAGACGAATTTAGGATTAAAATTAAATTTATCGTGGGATTTCAAGCAATTATTTACGCGAAATTTTGTAAAGAGCAATATTCGTAAATAATAATAGCATTTTTCTAGAACTTTGAAATGACCATTGACTCTCATTCGATTTAATTGATCTACTGAAAAGAACATAGAAAAGCAATGTAAAGTGAATAATTGAAGTAATTATCTTAAGAGATATAACATTATATTGAATTCAACTAGTCACACTTCATCATTTTAATTAAAAATCGAGAGTATAAAAACATTGATATGGAATAAAATTAATCAACGCTATACTTGTTGTGTAAAAAAATAATACGTTATTTTTTACATAACTTGGTTTCTTATAATAATTTTACTTTTAGAAACTTATGGATTATCATTATGTGAGAACAATTATATTAGTTAAACGTAAATAAAATAGACGTCTTATTGATGCGTGTTGATATGCAACTTTTGAAATGTTTAAACTTGACATGTACACATATGTATACGAATGTAACTGTATACGATTGACATTTGTATACGACGCGCACGAGAGCCAAAAACCGGGCACGCGTGATGAAGTGAGATTACGCATATTAATTGCCCGCGCCATGCTGTTTTATGGAAGCGTCCGATATTTTATTATAAATATTGTCAGCCATGACGCTTTCTTCCTTTTTCTGTAGAGTATCAACTATAAGACGCGTTCGTAATTTACCATCTATCAAGTTACGAGCATTTTCGAGCAGAGATTGAAACGCGCGGCGATTCCGTTCTAGATTCGTATTCCCGCGAATTTAGAAACTTCGCATATTTATTTTGTTCACAAATAATCGCGCCCATAGATAATTTCTTTTCGTGAGATAAAAATGCGAGAAAATTCAATGAAGATACGCAATCAGTTTTCAGAAAAAAATGAAAAAAGGGAATGTCATCAATCGAGATACGAATCCAGGTTTAATTGGTACAAAAAAACCACTTCTTGCCTTGAAGCTCTCTATTATTATGAAAGAAAGCAGATCCATGTGTACAGAGTACAAATTTATCCGTGGATTGACTAAACTTCAATGAACATTATAAAAGTCAAAGCTATAGGAAAAAAGAGAATTGAGTTAAGTATTTCCGTTAAAACACAGTCACTTTTGATATAGAAAATATTATGTATACAAAATTTAATATATGAATACATGCGAGTTTTGGAAGCGACCTAAAAGAAGGCTATAGAAAAATTAAAAGGCGATAAAAGAAAGTTGAAATTTTGACTGCTGCATAGTACTTAAATAAATTGAGAGGTAGCCATTCGAAACAAGAGTAGAATACAATCGATTGTGCCATTACAAACTTATGATTATTATTCTAATTCAAATTCTTGTTCATTTACACGTCATATTATTGTGAGAAGAAAGTCTCAGAAAAATAGACAAGCAAAAAATTTTTTAAACAAGCTGACGATGGTAGCCACGATGGCATCGATAAATTAATAGCGATCTCGATAGTTTTTTTTTCATTTCATTTTAATTTTTATAACAATAAAGCGTGCGCAAAGGGTTTTGCTTGAAATAGACACAGACATACATAGTAGACATGAACATAGAAATTAAATATGTTACATGTGCACAGATTATCGTATATATGCAAGTCATATAACATATACCGTAAACAAATGTTTAATCAATATATAGGTCAAAAAATTAACCTTGGATTCATGTGATTATTTCACACAATCGATTCCTTTGTTCATTTTGCATACAAAAATATTAAGATATGACAATCGAAAAGTGAATATTTAGATATATTTTATATATCCGAGATATTATTCGAATATATTATTCTGACAATAAAAAAGAATTAAGTATTCATTTCAATCTCAAAGTGTTTATTTTTCTAGTCATTTAAATATTTTTATACGCAAATGTGAAGTGAAATCGATTTGTGCAAGAAAACGCATATAGTTCCATGCAAATGTGCAGCAAGTCGTCATTACCAAAACTGAAAATCGCTTCTACCTCTGATAATGTTAATTTCTCGACCTATATTGATTAAGTATTTCTTACTTAACTTAGTAAATACTGTCTTCTAAGTCTTTTTTAACACACCTTGTGTATACATATATTATACTTATCTATAGGAACGAAAGGTTGGCGGGGTTGGTTTCATTTGCATGACGAGATGCAAACTTGCTTTTAGTCTTGCTTTTACTTCTGGGTTCTCTTATAATTTTCTATATATTTATATAATTATTATATGTATATGTATATATACATGTATATATATATATAAAATCATATACATACATACATATATATGTGCACATTCAAAGGAGCATATATATATATATTTATATTTATATTTATACATATATACATGCGTACATATGTACATATATTTTTTTACATAGTCCCGGCTTAATAACCCCGCCATTCTCTTTTAACCCTTCCGCCAGATCAGTCGCTACATTGTCATAGTCCATTGAACATAGTCCGCAATAGTCATTTCGAATAATACCACCAATTACAGTATTGCAATAGCTTTTAGAGACAATCGTGTGCGTAAATTGTATAACGCGCCCGGCCGGCGTTTTCAATTGACATCTCGGTAAAATTATCGCAATTGTTATGCAAGAGCACTCGCTAATTTTCCGCCGACATAGTTTCATATGAAATTATTTGAAAGACGTGTGATGAGTACTCGGTTTTTTTAACAAGTTTATATAATCCTCGAGAGAGATTATACACTGTCATAAAATCGATCCTCTCACAAGCATAATGGTTATATATAGAAATATATAAATTTTGCATTAATCTTATCACACTCATTCTAAGTAAACATAAAAATATTATTTCACTACTAATAATATTTATATTGTAATATTTATAGATTGTTTAATATTTACTAAAGAATCTACGGAAACAGTGTGTGTGTGTTGTGAAAAGGGGTTGAAATTATTTCAATTGCGTTAATTAATTTGATCATAATGCAGATTGAAAGAAAATTTCAGCTATCTAATTTACTAAATATAGTAATGAATTTTGAGTGCTATGAAGTGTCAATGAAGCCGCACTTATAGATTTAAATAGATTTAACATCTGGTTTTAATGTTATTAGATCTCGAGGAATTAGAAGCTCCTTGAGAACAAATGCCGATTTTCCCGGAATAAAATTTTAATTCGACTCCTTTGCGATATTTTAATTTCATTGAGAACAATGGCATATTTAATTCAACGGCTATACAAATAGCTGACTTTGTTTACAGTTGTGGCTTAGGAGGATCGATCGTTCTCAAAGTACAGAAATGTTCCCGCTGCGGTTTGCCATCCCTTTCAATCTCTAGAGAGTAGTGGAGTATTCGCGGAGTATTCGCATTATACGTGGATAAGAAGATAAGGCCGAACGTAGTTAATGTACGGCAGGAAACGACAGCGATATCGGTAACGACCGAGGCTCCGCACGAGGTTGTCGCTGATAATAACGTGCGAGTTGGAAGCTCGTAAAGGCCTCCGAATCAGCCGAATGCTCTCGCGCGGTTCGCTTTGTGATTATAAAAGCGGATTAACGACGCCGTAAACGCAGTGAGCCTTTCATGAACTGTCTGGACACCGTCGTCATTCGTTCGAGCGAGTTGCTCTCTCCCTTTGGCGAGATGTAAATGCGCAGCTGTAGTGAATAATTCTCGCTGCGGTGACATTCGGAATTTGCGAGCAAACGTCACCGTCGACATCCAAGCGGATGCAAAAAAATCTTGGTTGATGTCTCATAAATTTTCGAACATTATCATTTAGATTTAGCACGTTTTTACGAAAGTTGCGGCATAAACGCTAATCTTTTTGCAAATAATTACGAAACCATAAATCTTCTGTAAAAAAAATGTAATAACCTTTTTGTGCACTTCACGTTATTTCAATTTGCATTTTTTTTTTTTAGATATAATTGCAAAAAAGTTATCTATGGAAATATACATAAAGCTAATAGTGTACACAGAGAAAAAGGTTTCTTTGGATCTAGTATTTCTATTTATTTGACTAAAATTTATTTCATTAAAACAACTGCTTGTACGAAATATTATTTGTTTGAATAAAAATTTTGTTATTTCATTCGAGAAACCTCTACTGCTATGATAGAAATAACATTATTATTTTTGAAGTAATATCTTTCAATTAAATAATATATAATAATATAATAGGCATTGAAAGATTTTTATGCAAATAATATATTATTTGGTTATAATAAATACAAACAATGAAATAAATTATTTATTTGAAAATGGCAAAATACTATATAGAGGTTGTTCCATGCAAATAATTGCTTTCTTAGAACAATTATTACATTTTTTGACCGAAAATATGAAAACAATGGCTTATACGTCTAACAACAGGATTAAACGAGCAGCGCTATGTGCTATGTCAATTATGTTTGTGCCGTACAGTTTAATCACGCGAATACCGAAGATATAGACATCTGTTCAAACAATTAATGTATTTAAGACAAAGATATGTATTGTTTTAAATTCAAACAGTCGCACTTATTGATTCAAACATTGGTTTGTTTATCCAAATAACAAATTTATTTGGATACAATAAAATTTATTAAGGATATACTTTGTTTCTCCTATATACTTATTAAATTTTCGCAATCATTATAAAATGTGCGCGAGACTAACGAAGTGCGTTTTTATGTCTACATAAAACGCGTTTAGACTTACAAGATTATGACACGAAATTTATCTCTCGAGCGTAGAATATAGAAAGCAAAATGGAAAATCGTAACGATGAACATTAACACAATATTGCGCAACTGCAAAGTGTGTAGCGCAATTGCGAAGATATTCGAGATGTCCTCAAGATGAGCAATCACTTTATTCGTTTCCCCACTTCGTCCATTGTACTTGCTTCGACGATCTTTTTCTAAACGATAAACGGAGCACGAGGACGATTGGTGCAAATAATTAGTCATTGCTGTATCTTCATGCAACCGTACAATTTGTCACCTGTCTGTATTGTGGTTAGAAGGTTTATCGATTGATGAGAGAAGTTCGGATAAACTATCGCAGTTTTTTTTTTTAAATGAACTTGATAATTTACGATCGGATTTTGTCTGTATGAACCTAAAATCATTGCATAATGCTACAGACAATTACAGGCTAGGCAAAAAGTACGTAAGAGCGCACGGCCGGGAACGATCCGCCGTCTCAGGTACTTAATAATCGACACGATGTAATGATGCATTATGTAAATGTAATAACAAACTCAGGAAATCTGAAGCAGCCAGGCCGTGATACTATACTTATAGACTACTATTACTACTGCTACTACTACTACTACTACTACTACTACTACTATGATACTGTTACTGCAGGTGCGATTCTTACATTGATCTGACCTTGGCGACTTGCGCCTGACATTGTTTTGTTTCAGTTGTTCGTTTATTTCTTGTTTGTTATGAGATTTTACACTGGCAAGTGACGCAACATTTGTACATTGTACGCTTCGGCGCGCGTGTAAATCCGTTCTCGATTTATCTTTATTGACAGATGCAACTGATATTGCACATCTTTAACAAAGAAAATAAACTAAACATTGTTATTTTCATAATCTTCAGTATCTGGTCAAATTTATTTTTAACATATCTTTTAACCTTGGAGTGCTATTCATATTTTTCTTACATTAAATACTTCTCTAGGTGAAAATTCATCTACAGAAGCATTTACAGCAGGATGAACTTTATTTTGAAATATATTAGTCTAACATCTAACTTTGATTGTAATTAAGATTTTTGTATTTAGTTGAAATTTATTTTTTTATTTTTTAAAGAATTTTTGTTTCTCTCGAAAGAGAGTAAAAATATTTTATGCGATTTAAGTTTAGAATATTTATTTATACAATCTTATTTCCTTGTTTCAATCACACAAAAGTATATTTTAATTTCTAAATGAATGTAAATAATAACCAATGTTCGTTTATTTAAAAAAAACACAATTTATTCGTACAGAATATATAAACTTTTTTTGATTTGAGAAATTAATCGAAACGAATTTTTGCGTGCGCATTTACGAAAAAAAAGAAATAATTGTGAAATCACCACAGCTACCTCCATGTTATTAAATATCAATCTTTTTCTCGCGTTATTACTCATGCTCACATACATGGCATATATTATTTTATAAAAATTCGTACGTGTCAACTGCGAATTGTCTTCTCCGTGTGAAAATAAAAAAATATATATTATATATTATATACATATATTATGTATACACGATATATTTTACACATAGTCATGCGCGGGACAATGTAGCTTCCAGGATTTAAGTTAAGAGATTGCCTCCTTACATGGAACAGTCGAGCGAGCGTTAATAATAATTAATAACGAACAAACAGGTTATACAGTCATTAGATAATAATAAGAACCAACGTAAAGGAGAGGTGCGCAAATGAAATCATTTCTAAAACATCAGTGTGAAATAATTAAATTTTACAATACTGTATAAGTTTCTGATTAACTCACGCGTGTTTTTTTTAAATTATGTATGATAATTCAATTATTATAATTCAATCACATATACATATAATAATAGACCGTTGTAATAAAAATGTTTATTTTATTATATATGTAGCAAGAGAAAAACCATCTACTTAATTTTTTCGTAACTTAGAATACTAACGATTACTTTAATTATTTGTGGTTTATGTATTCGTTATTTATTATTTGTGTTTTTTGTTACATTTTACATATAACTTTCATAAATTATATAAACATTGCTGTATCAAATGATCTCTTTGTATTTAACGCGTGTATTGCATAATTTCCATAATTTATCATCAACATCATTTTTATCAACCACTTGCACGCAATAATAATAATAGTCGATATTACATTGCATTATTTAACTGGTCATATAATCTTTTGGCATCATGTACGTAAAATTATATCAATGCTAGTAATGACAATTCTATCTCATAGTTTTCTAGAATTAAAGAAGCTTGTCAGTTATGAGTCAACACACGCGAGTGATCAAAGTATCGTTCGCATTTTGGAAATGATCGCGTATCACGAATGAAGAAATAAAAACGAACTACCTCAACCCCACGAAAAATTCATTATCGCAAGCCTGTATGCACTGCTGGACAAAAACAAAACAGATAAGACTTCTCATTAAATTTTCATAATTCTTTGATTGCAAATTTTCTACACTACAGAGCGAGTGTTTTCTATATATGTATATATTCTGAAATTTAAGATTCAAGTACTTGATCCAACATAAAATCATTAATAAATAAAATAAAAGTTCTCTATTTGTTCTTATTAATCAATGTAAAATGTTGCCATACAAAAAATTATTAAAATTTACTTATCTTAATATTTTACTTATTTCTACAAAAGTCTTACTTTAGCATTCTTACATTATGCTCTATTATTCTGTCCAATTGTGTATATTTATATGTACACTCACGCAACATGTGTGTATGTACATATCTCGTTTCGAGATGATGACGATACACTGCCAAACATCGCCGCTCGACTGCTCTATGATTGACAGTGCTATATTCCAAAATCGCAATGCAATATGTTGTACTTACAACCGTTCTTACAGGTCGTGACAACGGTTAGTGATTTTTGAAATCCTTAACAATGTAGAACGAAGAAATCGCGTGAATGTGCTAACGAAAAGAGAGAAAAAAGAGAACAACAAAAAAAGAGAAAGGAAATGTGAGTTTTGTCAAGGAAGGAGAGGAACTGCAAAAGTGAGTGTGTGAATGAGTAAATACTTTACATGTGCCCGGATGGCAATCATGAACCTATACGTGATATTTTATGACCTACGCAACTAATCAGGGACATATAATATAATCATGTGACATAGAGCATATAAGCAGAGAATCTTTCTAGTAACAGAGGCCAACACTTCCTAACTTACATATATTTTGTGACTTGTGTTCGGTATAGGAATTTTATTATGGGCATAATAAACGTGCAATCTCGACGTACTCGGTGTCACGACGATCTCTTTTCGCAACTTTATCCATTTAACATTAAACAAAACATAATTAATATTTTATAATTGTAACGATTCTCAACATTTAAATTGTGAAACAGACAAATATCTCGTAATTGAGATCACGAATATTATTTATCATCGCGCACGTGTAACGAATTAGGAGGAGCTAAATCGAAATGGAAACTCGGAGTAGAATGAAAGCGCACAATAGTATACTGTCACAAAATCTTCTGATTAAAGCAATAAGCACTAATCTATATTTTTACTGTGTGTTTTCATGATATACGCAAATAATGATCTTAAATCTTTCAATCGTAACAATTTTTTTAGAGCGGATATTTTTCTTTTTTTCTCGCAAAATGAACATTATATTATGTTGTAGCATTTTAGTTTTCTATAACCATTTAAAGATTCTCTATTTCGCTCTAGCTTCTCCTATTTACCATTGCTGAAACTCACCGAATTATCTTCAAGCATATCTTCAAATTTGAGCAAAATCTTATGTGCCCCTTGATTTTGGCACTTGCAATTCACTATAATTAAACTTGATCGAACTTATCTATCAAACGTTGACTCGCTTGATTATCGTTATCGACATAAGTAGGTAAGAAATGAAAAGCTTGGCGGAAAGTAGTTACTGCGATCTTTCTTTGGAGTACTTGTCTGAGCGAGTAATCCAACAATCTCTAGATCCATTATATCACAAATTACCACTACTTTGAAAGTCATTTTTATATGCATAGTATTAATGTTATTTTTATTTCAAGGTACTATCTTACTTAGTAATTCATTAATTTAGTCTTTCATTTAATATGTTTATGTTTCCTTCATTTTGATACTGTTTAAGTCTTAATATTTGACATTATTATTATGCGTGTGACATTATTATCATTCATTCTGTTTCTTTTTTTAATTTTTTTCTACCAGCTTTGATAAATATAAGGAAGTGCGTCTGTCTCGTAGCTAGAAAGGAAACGTCGCCGATGTTATTAACGCGCGTATTTGTTCGGAAAAACGAGTTTTTCTTTCTTTATTATTTTTTTTCCTTTTTCGCGGCATTTTGATATTGACTTTTCGTCGTGACGTTCTTATTCACCGAGACAGACGTAATCGTTAGGTCTACTGTACAAGAACGTGCCAGTACATACGTACAATATACCTTCAAGCCCTCCGGAATTTCCACTCGATATTAGCATTAAATTTATTTGTAAATATCATGTCGTATTTAAGCCAATCAATTCTCCGGAGTTTTCTGTGCCTATATAATTATATTTTAATGCGATGTTTATTGTTCTAGTTATTATTAATTATTAGTTTAGATTTTATGACGTGACACATCTAGTATCTTATTTAGTGTGTAAGCACTTTCATGTTCAATTACTTGCCAATATATGTGACTCGGAATATGTTAAGAATATGTTAAGAATATGAAAAGAAAATATAACAGTGTCCATTTATGTTTTTGTATGTTTATTTTATTTCCTTTTCTGTTCGCGCTTTATACATAGCTGCTTTCATTTTCAGATTCGAGAAGGACCGTAATAAAAACTTTTGAAAAGGATCTATTTGATGGGAAGTGCAATATGCGAAATTTATTTTATTTAAATGCAACGTATTTTTGCAAATAATAATAATAGAAGTTTATTTGTGGATTATGTAAAAAAGAATGTAATAGTGAATAAAAATAATCGGTTATTTATTTCACTGTTTCTTTTTAAAATTGTTTTTTTATTATATTTATATTTTAAAAAATCATTTTATTTAGGTATTCATTAATGATTGTTTCCAACTCGCACTGTATACGTCGAGATTCACAATTCTTCATATGTAATATAATCAGGGATTCACCGAAATCATACGGAAGTCTCGATCAAAGTACAAAAAATTAACCATAAATAGTCTATAATGTACGTAACAGGAAAAAGAGCACTTGAGAAATGCTCGTACTTATAAAAAATGTTTTATTCGTAGAAAGCTGTCATGGATATATTTCAAGATTTGATATCGAGTGATTAAAGAAGACTTTCCGAAAAAGTGCGAAAAAAAAGTGAAATGAATCGGACATTATCAGACGAGAACAGATCTCCAGCTTGCTGAGTCTGCTAATTTTCAGAGATACGATTAAATTTAAGCGATTGAGAAGATAGTCGATGAATGAGAAGCGCTACCAACGCATTTCCGTCATCATTAGAAATTTATCGATATTACGGCGTCAGGAGACAAAAACGATCGAAGGGTAAATTGCTCGGCAATTTTACCTCGACGTATAGCGTGAATAATGATGTATACTGTAAAATATTTATATATTTAAGAAAAAAAGAAAAATATATATAGAGCGTATATCCCATTAGTTATAAGTAGATATCTTATGTAATGTTATTATTAATCACGTTCAACGTGTGTTAAGTTAATCGCGGATTAACCAACGTAAATGAAAAACGGAACTGGCACGTGCAAAATTAAGGTTCAATATTAAACACAACTATCTTTTGTGAATGATTGATTAGTAGTATTTCCATTAATAAACTGATAAATCTAAATATCATCGAAATTCGTTAATATTCTCAAGACGAATATTAAAATTGATTAATAAAAAATCATGTAATATTCAAAAAATATTTTTTATAGACAGTATTTACACTTATCTAAAATATGACCCTCTAATTTCTCTTTTGTTAATTCTTATTGAGTGCAGATTTGTGTTCAATGGCTGACAAGTTATTGTAATCTTCAACATGAATCTATTACTGCGACGAAGAATAACGCTTTGGAGATCTCGAGCATCCGACGCCGTGAGAGAAAAGCTCAGCTTTAATACGGATGCGCGCGACGTTTTCATCGATTCGACGTCGCGTATTTCACGTACAGCGCGAGCAAGCATTTCTTTGATAGTAACGAATCATCCTGTATTGCGCCGACGGATAAAGCCTCGTACAAATGATAGCAATTTCTCCCCATTGATGCAAAGGCCTGCACGCCCATCTTTTTTTTTTATGACAGAAGCAACTAATTAGTTGCCTTTGTTCCGAGATAAATGAATCACGATCAATGTGAAATTCTGTAACGTGCCTTTCTTTTGTATGTCGCCATTCTCGTAATCGTCATAAGATTTAGGAGCTCGTGCGTTGCGTTGCTCGGTGCCTTCTTGCGGCCTGTTTGTACGCAAATTGCACCATGTATTCGTCCAAGCATTTTACTCGCCAATGAAAGTTTCTTTTGCGATAAATCACACGTTAAAATTCCATATCTAACATTTATATTAAATATTAAAAGAATATTTTTATTTTCATTGAAGACATTAACTGCCTATTAAACGATATCTTTACATACCTTTTAGATCACAACTTTTAAATACATTTGAGTATGGAATTAATACTAACCAAAAGATATTAATGTAATAAAATAAGATCTGTTATATCGCTGATATTTTTAGGTAATTATATTAACTTTTCCTATTGCAGTTTGAAATTAATATACGAATTTGTAACATTTTTTTACTATTTTACAATTTTCTAAAAAAATAGTAATTTACAAAACAAAATTGCGACTTGAATTCTCTTAGGTTTTATCACATCTGAATAGCAGAAATAATTAAAAAGAATCTGGTAATTCTTATAATTATGTATAGTTATAAGAATTTGTGCAAGTAAAATTAATAGAATGGCGCAAATTGGACATTTAAGGGAATGGACGAACAAGGTACATCAGGCGATCACAGTTCCTATTTTGCCCCCTTACATACATTAATAAAGGGCACTACGTATGTATACATAAATATAAATCTACAAAGAAAGATGTATAACTATATTTAGAAGTTAAGCGCCGAGATGAGTATACAATAAATTTAGATTGATATATCATATTGTAAACGGAATAGTATACGTTATGGTAAACCGTATATGTATACACGTGTACTCTGTATGACGTAGACAAGCAATTAATTAGCGTAATGAAGTTCATTTTTTATAAAGAAACATCGTACGAATGATTTTGAGATTCTTGACGAACTCTTAACCATCATTGAGCGAACATGTATTTTCTCAAATTTAATGACAATTTTGTTGCGCGTCCACCTTTTCTGGATGTAAATTTGTTTTTATTCTCTCTTTTGTTACTGTTGTTATTTTTATAAACTAAGTTGTATCTATAATAATATTTTAAATAGACCTTTGTATATATACGTATGAATTATATTGTAGAAAAAAGATATAATAAAATTTATAGAATGTATAATTGCATAGATTTTACACAATTATTATCCTCATAATTTTAATACTAGTAAATTAAAAATAAAAAAGTAATTTTGATGGTGTTTACAATTGTGTCGTCTACTGAATCAAAATGATTATTTTAATTTATTACTTTAATCAATTTATTACTTCATGCCTGTAATAAATATATATACATTTTTTAAATAAATAAATATAATTTATACAGTCTTCATTTGTCAATAATTAATTACCGACAGAGCTAATGTCGATAAAATAGCAAAGGAGAAACAGATTCCCTGGAATTAAGTAATAGTTTGCTCACCTTTTGCGAAGGCATGCGGTAAGAGAAGCGACTCTTCTATTTATGCATAGAAAAGAATGAGACCAAGAAAATCCAACACTTTTGACAAGGGACAGCAATAGTTTTTTGATCTATTATTGGTTGTCACACAGAAATCGTGTAGTAAACGTTAATCGTGCTTTAACCAACTATTTATTGATATATAAAGTTTATAATGAAAAGTTTTTTATTCAGATGGTAGCATTATTTACGAAGTTACAACGTAATGATCATCATGGCTATATATCTGTCTTATTCTTACTCATAAGAACATACATAAAAATCACGACCTTTAGCTTTAGATTTCTTACAAACTACGTAGACAAATTCTTTAAAATTTAACTGTGAATGTGTTATGCTGCTAAGAATGTAATATTGAACTTTTATGCAAATCGTAACATTTCCATTAAGGTGAGCAAACTCCTTAACATAAAAAATTTATCTTCTGAAGTAATATACGAAATATTTACTCTGTGTAATGAAACAAGCTTTACTTTTATGTTATTCGATCAAATTGTCTTATTTTTTGTAGTATTTAATAAGATAGTTTTACATGATTCTATTAATTTATCTTTAGTACCATTTGTCAATACATATCTATATGACTTATAAAAGGTAATTTACCAACTGTTGATATAAAAGAAATATTAAATTAAAAAAAATTATTTCAATATTATCAATAGAGCATAAATTTATGGTCTATTGATAATATTGGAATAAAATCCTATTGAATTTACAACAAAATTCCAAAATATTTTTAAAAATATTCGATAACGATGTTGAAATTAAAACATTCTGAAGATAATAGTAGAGTGAGAGAAATGTTAGTCCAACATTACACACACACACATTATATAATTTCAATTATTAAATAAAACATTATTTGTTACTTCGTAAATTTTTATGTTAATATTAAAATATTATTTTTGTTATATTGTTATTTACTTAAAATTTCCAATGTAATAAGAAGACGAAAAGCAATAACAATATATGTAGCACATTCAAAGAAATTTACGCAATAAAAATTATTATGAGATGTGAGTAATCGTCATTTATGCACTTTTTACAACCTTTCAATGATAGTTACTTGTAAAACAGGCCTTTTCTCTCTAGGCACAATACATCACGTAAATGCAAATTTTAGCCCACTTAAACTTTCTGTCTTGAGAGAACGAATCACATTCGTGACATACGATTTAACAACAGTATGTATTAGTGATGTACAATGAATTTTCTTTATAATCATAAATCGTGATTTCATGGAGTTACATTGTCTATCTTTTATAGACGGTAACATTTCGTAACATTCTTTATTCGTCTTCTACATATTTAATTTATATATGTATAATATCTACATATAATATCCGTTAAACTTTAAAAGCGAAAGATCTGTAAGAAGAACAAAAAATGTGTCTTTATATTCAAATTAATTGAAGACTTTATTTTAACAAAAGTATTATCTATATGTAATATAATGAAAATATTTGATTTTATGGAAAGTATGAAATTGCATTTCAAGCTGTTTTGATATCTGCATCGCTGATTTTATTGCATGATGTCACGAAAGCGATTGACTTTGCAAATTTATTCCGATAAGCAATGCGATTTTCCACCTGGCCGAGTTATGATGTTTTTCACGCACGACTTCTTCGTTGATCTATCGCGAATAATAATGAAGAGCCGTTACAAAGTTACTTGTTTGGGACTAGGCGCGACGGGTTGCTTTTGTAATGTGCACAAAAGCGAAACGCACGGCTCTCTTTAGCGATGGTATTTAAAAAAAGATGCGGGAAATGCATACATTTCCACTTTAGAGAATACTTGTTAACGGATGCAAGTAGAGCCATAACACGTCCTTTCGGCCACGTGCTAATACGTGAACAAATGACAGACATTGAAGAAAACTCGGGAAGAAAACTATCGAGCAAAAGATTTTCGAGTTTGTTTTGAGAATTTGTAAAGTTAATAAAAAGTGGAAATTACACGCAAAAAAATATTTTGCTGCCCAGCTAGAATTATTGCTGTTTTTTGTATCTGATAGAAAATTATGTATTCATACGCATAGAATTTATAGCACAAAATCTAAATTCGCGATCTCTGTCATCTATATAATTAGATCCAATATCGTAGTACTTGCTAGAAATTTGTCTATTTTAGCTAGTTTTTCGTACTTAATAATTTTCGCTATAACTGCAAGATCACTTTTTTGAGTGTAGCATAATTGAGAAAAGCAATTCAACGAATGAGAGTTAGACTAGATACAAGTCATACAAGATGTAAGCTCTCTTAAATTATTATACAAGGTACGTGTACGAAATAAAACCAATTTGTTAAGACAAGCTCAAATTAATTGAAAGTGTTCAACGCACCACCGTGCGTTAAGAAGAAAGAAAATGCACATGACTTACTTGAGTCGGTAAAATTAACTTCATTATATCGGATATATAAATAACGGATGTTATTTGTTATATTGACTGTCGAGAAAGATACGAACAAGAGGGGAGTGCATTTTCGGATCGACACAATAGCTCGTTATTCGTACCCATCAGGTTTGCTTTGAGCTGGCGGCGCATCGTCAATACGCGGCCATTAGCGAACACGTGTGTACATATATGCATTGTAGTTACCTGGTCGATGCATCTTTACGGACCGCTTGTATTGTGAAAGTGTCCATTAAGCGCGTAATATAGTGGGGAGATTTTCGAGAGAGACCAATATTTATTATTGTGAAGCTCCTCTCGTAAAATTTGCAGATACAATTCTATTTCGAGTCAGACAGGATTAATTAGAGCGTATGAAATATTGCGACTTATAATTTAAATCCAGAAATTCAATTTAATAATAATTTAAATTTCTAATTGAGGTTCTTATAAATCGTCTCACAACTTCTATAAATACTTTTATCAAAGTTCGCGCTATGCTATATGCACAGACATTGCAGACTAAACTTATTTCATATCAAATACGATTTTGTATAAGGCAAGTTCTTATAATTTCCGGATTGACAGGACATTTATCTTTTATGGACATTCGGGCGCACAGAACTTCTTCTTCGCGAGCATGATTGCGGAGCAAGTTAAAAAGAAAAAAATGGGTCGCCTATCGGTGTCATGGCTGAGTGGCATCTACGTAATTACCGGTGACGACACGTTTCCGTATCGAACAAAGGTATCCTGGTGCGCTAACCGCGAGGGTATTTTCCTGAACGAAAGTGCAGTACTTTCTCGGAAAGCGAATAAAGGAAATGACGGTGCGTAATTATGACGGGGTGTAATCGGAAGTTTGCGAAATTAGTCGGGGGCCGTCTTTTTCTTCCCTCACGTTGGGTGAGAACTCACCTCACCTGGCAATGAGTCAGAGTCGTGAAAAATGGGTAGTACTTTTCTCCGCTTTGCTGGATGTCATTTTAGTAATTTGCTTCCGGTAGATAATTATTATAAATTCGTATTTAAATGGATAAGCTAATATGTGTATCTGTATATAGCAATCTTCAATTTATAATCCAAGTGTTACTTATATATATTAACATTATTTTAACATAAACATTTATCTTTATTTCATGGAACAAAGGAAGTCCGTTTTACTTTGCTAAAATATTAAAAAATTTATGTAAATAAATACAAATCAGAAAATATTAAGAAATACTGTGAAAAGTTATGACATTCTGACAACCACTTTGAGAGCCCCATATAATTATTTTGATAGTCTCAAAATTATTTTTAGATTTGTATCTAGCTAAATTTTTAAATACTTCCGCAAAACCGTTCCTTGCGAGTTGATTCACGGCAATTATCGCATTAATAATGTATGAATGCAATGAAAATAAATAACAAAGAAATCAAGAACTCTTAATATAAATATAAACAATGTGAAAAGGGACGAAATAAGAGTCAATAATAAAATTTATAACAATTTAAATATAAGTCAATAATACCAGTGTATAATTAACGTTACGTGTTAACTATTCTCAAGATTAAATTATTCATATTACAATAGAGTACTTATAAAATCAAACTGAGTATGCGCGAAATACTTCTAACATAAGTTGACAATCGGAAATAAGACCAAATTAAAAAATTGAGTATGCGCAACATACTTCTAACAAAAATTGACCGTCGGCAATAAAACATTTAAAATTAGCCATATGTATATATATAAGCAATAAAAATAATAATTTATTAACACGGACATCTCAACTTTCGCAGAAATGTGATATATCTTCTTCAATTACTTGCTCTTTCAACTATAAGACTTCAGCAGGAAGTAACGATTATAACAACACGTACGCGGCATACACTTCGTCACACGTCCCACGCGTCGAACTCACTTTCGCGGAATCGTAAATCGTGCGTGCACACTGAAAGCGACTTCGATTGTTCATTAGATGGAATAAAAGTAGTGGCATTTCGCCGACACAAATCCATTCCTGGAAGATACGTCAACTAGCCCCTTCACAATCAATTACCGGCGCATTGTGCCGGCCCGTGTTACCGCGCGCGTGTGCGCATTATTGCGTACGGGGACCAATTTTTCCGCGAGCTTTCTGTAAAAACGTCCGCATCCCGTTCCGCGCGAAACTTCCGGTCGTCTTCTTTGTTCGCTGGTGATCACGCTGGCGGCGTGAGAGCGCCGGAAAAAAAGTCTCGTTCTGAAAAGCGCAGGTCGTGCGTGTCATAGCCGATGCGTTGTGCGTACATCGACGGTGCGTACATCATTGATGCACAGCGTGTTATGCAGTGAAAATCGAATAGGAGAAATCGATGAAACGCGGAATGAATGTAATTGACAGTAACAATCGCGAAAATTGTGTATTTTATAAGAACAGATGTGAATGATATCATCAAAACGGACGTCGCTTAAAATAGAAACTATTTATAATATTACGAGAATGTGAATGATTTTATGTATAATGCGATAAGTACTAGCTTTTTAATTATCTCGAAGTATAAAAATTTTGATAATTTAGAAAAATCTATTTGAAAAAAATCAATCAAATCGAAAAAGATCATCGAAAAAATATGTTGTAGAGAAAAATCGAGTGTACAATGGTATTGAACAGCGGCTGGTATCGGATAAAAATTGTTTAAAATTTTAGATACGTTTGGCAACATTTACGAAGCCATTGACAAATCCGGTTACATATGTGAAAGCCGGAACCTCTCCATATTGAGAAAATAAAGGCAGTGTCATTTGAGTTATTGCATGCATCGTACAGTTGTTGTTTATGTCGGGACAGAGTTAAACTATGAAGTTTAATGACAATCAGTCACATCATTACGTGTAAGTCGAATTTCGTTTTCAATTCATTTAATTTATGAGAAGAAGAGAGCATGAGATTTATATTAAGAAAATAAAAAATAAGAAAATAATAATAAGAGAGATGAGTGAGTGATATTCTTTTCTTAAAAGTACTGCAGATACTTATAATACAAAAGTATTTGCAAACAGATTAAAAACTATTCCAGCACGGCAGGAAATAGCAAAAACCATGCATAAGTAATAATGGATTCTATTATAAAACATATTTTTAAAAAACATTTCTTTCTGATATCACTTTCCAATTTACAAAACAAGAAAATGTAATGATATTTAAAAATGTATACCTAAATCCTGACTATTTTCATTTTTAGAAAAATAGAAGAATATTTTAATATAACAATAACATTCATACACTCCTGTACATTACATTTAATTTTTATCGTCCAAGGAAATAAAATCACGAAAAAATGTAAGGTATCCGATACTATCCTATCATTCTCTAGATTCAGAAATGACATTAAAGATCTTTTTTTTTTATTGTGTATAGAATCCTTGATTTAATATCAATTAGACAAATTTTTTTAAATTTTAGTTGTAAGAGACGTGTCTTAATAGATCACACATCTGAATATTTTTATACCGTCTCTATCTAATTAACCTTTATGTCCAGGGTCGTAGACTTACCACGTAATTAAAAGCTCATTGGCTAATAAATCTAACGAGCGTACGATAGGAATCGCTCGTGCGTGAACGCGCGAGACATACACGTCTCGGGGAATAGATTGATTTCCATTATCATCATTTAAAGTCGTTGACAGTGACTTCCATCACAGGCTTACTTCTTCCTTCACCCCTGTTCATACCTAGATAGCAGATGGGGCCTGTTAAGTCATTATCGTTATTGTTTGTGTGCGATGCGCGCGACGGGGCACTCGCCAATCTGCGTGTCTGGATTAATATACCGGGTGGCGGAAATAGATCACTGATGACACGGAAAGAGATGGTGAGTCACACCGGCGCCAATCCTCACGATTGCTTGACCGACGATTCCTGGTCTAAACCATTCGAAAGAAATGAATTGCTTGGGGAAGAAAAAAGGAGGGTATGAAATCATTACTGCGATGCTTTTAAAAATAATTACAGAACGTTATTAGAGTAAAAACATTGGTACCATTAGATTCTTATCATATGTTGTATAAAGTATAAAGTACAGCAACAATATTAAATAAAAATCGACCGATGAGATTAAATACATTTAATAAAATGTACCATATTCGATTAAGATGGCTCTTCTCGTGCCTAATAATATTATATTTCTTGTAAATTTGTACAATTTCCAGTTCAAACTAACTGTACCAATTATTCGTCGGTCTTAAAACATAATCCTAAACTAAAATTGGGATTATCACAATTAAATTGATAAGCAATGTAATATTATTGCAAATAAATACCTTAGAAAGCTATTATTTGATGCTAATAAGCATTTTAAAATTGTAAATAATTTATTGCAAAAACTATTACCACAACCAGGATTTGAACCGTCATAAAGTATACTAACATTTTAATATTTCGAAAGATAATAGCATCAAATGATGAATGAGATGGTAGCATTAAATGTTGCTTCTTAGAAAAAGAGGATGATCAAACTTGGATCTAGTTGAACGTGCGTAGCGTGCTAAATTGTATTGTCCCGAATGTAACTGTTTCTTTTCTAGCTTCGCCATATTAAGAGCACGAATGTCGGTTGGTATACGCGAACGGAAGTGAATTGTTTCGTCGAGAAAGGGTTGGCCTCTAGCGATTATTTTCACGAAGTCTAATTGTGATGAACTAAATTCGACTTTCATTCATTCTATGCTATTTATCTTTTTAGAGAGATTAAAAAAAATTATTTTTAATTTAAATTTAATTTAAATTTAAAAATATATACGTATAATTTATATTTATTTAAAAAAAAATCCCTTCAAGTTCTCACCTTTAACTTATTAATAAATAATAAAATAATTTAACGCTTCTTAATTATTTTTATAAAATCAATCATAGAAACGTATTTAAGATATATTGATTTGATATAAAAATTTAGTGAAGGAAAAAACAAACAAAAGATACTAATTTTGAGAGATTGAATATTCACGTTTATATAGCTACAGAATTTTAATTTATGAAGATCCGTAGCAATGGAACTGCACAACGCATTCGTGTGAAATTATGATCGCATCTATAGTCGCTAAACAGGCGCACGACTAAGTTCGCCAACGCAAACGCACATCGCAGACGTCCTATTTATGCGTGAGACCAGCTAGTTATGCGCACATGGCGACACATCGCCGAGCAATCATCTCTATTTCGACCGACGAACCGCGTCAGCGTAGGCCGTAGGAAACTTCAAAGAGTTCCTATGCAGTGATATACTGATATACATGTGGGCGGAATTTTTGTGTTTGGAAGTGGTGGAGTGAAAACAGATTTCGTTTCTAAACATAAATAAAGTTAAGTAAAGTTTCTAGATAGAAATAAATAAGAGCAGAAACCACTTTAAGTTAAATCAAGATAAAAATTAGACCACTTCGTGTTTTTACTAAATATTTTAAATAAAATATTTAGTAAAAGACTATTACAAGAAGATTTCTAAAACGATATAAACATAAATTATTCTCTTATACTTGATAATATATTTAAAACATTTAAACGTGTCAATATATATTTGTTCACACATATTCTTGTTTAAAAAAATATTTTTTAGAAAACTTTTAATTTTTTTCTTCTATATTTTTGTTTATCTTATACCAATGATTTTAATTTATATAGCATTTACTAGCATTTATATATGTGAATGTCAGGAACGTATGAGTCATCGTGTCGAAAATACATTCTTCTTAAAATAAGAGGTATTCAAAATGCTGAGCGTGCGACTTGCGAATAATAATTATAGACATAGAGGATTGGACAGTGAAGCATTGCTCTGATATCACCGAACCATGATTCATACCTATTGCAAACTTATGGTTATATGTGATAGTTCGTGAATACGAAGAATGTGAAATGAAGAATCGTGAGTGAAAAATAAAATACGGTCTTATCGCCACGTGACAAAAATAACAACCATTTCTCGAGAGAATTGGTTCGATAATAATACTGATATAACCCCGGATGGCTCGAATACTCAATTAAAGGTCGGTTGAGAAAGTTCAGTTTATCTCTCGTCACGGCTTTTTAGGATTAGCTTAATCGAATTCAGCGAAATTTAGAATCAAAATGTCTCTTATAAAATAGTATAGTGTACTTTAAAAAAATTTTTAATATAACATCATGTAACAATAATATTATTAAGTTAACTTATTAAAATAAAATTTTATTGACAAGTATTGCTATTCTAATTATAAAATAAATAATAATTTTATTAAATTGTCATATATTTTAAACGATTTTAAATTTTAATTATAATTTATTATAACATATATTATTTTACATTAAAGTTACGTTGTAACTTTACTTAAAGCCTCATTTGTATTTAATAACTTTTTAACGTAATAAAATAGTTAAGCTAATTAAATAATAATAACAAAATATTAATATTATTTACTCAAATATTATTTACTTAAATATATATGTATATTTATATATTACGTTCATTATTATTAATGTAAAACAATTTAGAATTTAGAATGTAGAATTACGAATGTAGATAAATTGAACACTTTCAAATGTTTGAGATTGTTAAACGTAAAGCTGAAAGAGATAGAAAAGTGAAACGATAGCAATGTCCCAGCTTCCTCTTTGTAGAATGCATGAGTGTTTGTTGTTCACGTATATCACTATACTACAAGAAAGCATAGGACGATCGAATACATGTACTCTGAGTGAAATATATTCGCTTGCATTTCACTCAGAGAGTGTACATTGGATTGTTCCATTACATTCGTGCAAAGGTGCACACACAAGCGAGAAATATTTGTTTGTAGAAAGACACAATTGGGACGGTGCTTTTGCTTTTTTCTGTCCTTTACGTACTTCGTGTTCAACGATAAAAATACTTTGTTCATTTGTATCGTGTCTACATTTTACAACATGCTCTTAAAATAAAGAGTAAAGGTTTATATTTGTTTAAAAATAACAGTCCATTAGTCAAAAGAAGCTTTGGAAAAACCTATTTATGTGTCAAGAGTTCCCCGAATTTCTATGAAAAATTATTTGAGTTTTATAGGAAAGCACACACGACACAGAGAAAGGAACGAAAGGTGCAGGTAGCGATAGTTACGATCTGGAAAGAGATCAATTTGTGGAAAAGGGATCTGCGAAATAGCGGGAGCGTACAGATGTCGGAAGCAGGATGGCCAGGTGTTAGGCCGGGCACGCGACGTATCTGTCAAAAATAGATTGAAAAGCGGAGCTCGAACACTCTGGCTTTGAATGGATGGGAAGACCGTGAATGGGTGATCTCGTTACGAACCGAAGTAAGAACGCAACATCGATGAGCGACTGCAGTGACAAAAGAGAGACAGTGTAGAACCGAGGTTTTGAACGGCATTCTTATTTATTCAGTGGGAAACATCAGCTGGGAGTACCGTTGCCTGATTCTCGTTAAAAGTCTCTGTTAAATACGACATTGTTACGAAATATACCTATGAAAGTTGTGCGCTGCTATTCTGTCAGTCTGATAATATGCACTTATATAAGATAGATAATAAAATACAGAAAGTAACATGAAAGGTTTTTTTATCTTTTGTCGTCCGATATTTTTATTATCATAATAAATACTGGTTCATTTTCAATCGAAAATTTGTAAAATCAATTTAGATATATATATGTATATTATTTTATTTAGAAATATTTTATATTATTTAACAAATTAAATATTATAAATTTTATATTTTTTGTGTGTACTATAAATATGTAACATACATTCTTTAAAGGATACACTTTCGACACGAGCATGGAATAGTTTAATGATTCCTCCAAGTAATATCTCATCTGAGTAGCAATTAATTCCATCGTTAGCATTCGGTAAAGGGCATTTGTTGATGCTGTCACGATTTATGGAAAGTTCGCACGATACGCTTACTGCCGTGTTGTACAGAGATTGTAGTATTAGAATAATGATCCAGGTTAAGTCCAATTAGGAAGGTATTATACACCGTTCGATGCAGTATTCGATGCTACACTATAGACAATCATTGCATGGCAACGTCCGTCACGTGAAGGATGATAAATGGCTATTAGACGTATTGTAAACGTTTTACGCGAATTATGCAAACTTGACCTCCGTTATGACTATAATTCCAATTGTAAAGTGAACCGACTGTTCCGGGAGTAACGATCTAACTAAATACAATAATTTTCTCAGGTTTATTCGTGAGAATTCTTCGAGGCCGATGTTACCTGATTTACAAAATTTGCAATAAAATCTTTGGCTTATGTGACAAACAGCTCTTATACAGTAGCCTTTGATAAAAGCCTTTTTTTTGTGATCGCCAAAACTGTATACAACTCGCGAGACAAAGAAAGTAAAAACCGCGGTTAGTAAAAATACTAATTGTTATAAAATATTTTGATAGATATTGTCAATAGGAAGATGAAATAAAAATTTTGTGGCTCCAAAAATAAATCAAATAAATAAATTGCTTGTAAATCCAAAGTCAAAACATTTGCAGTTAACTTATAATAAATGTACTCTATTTACACATCGTGAAGGTTTATAAGCATTTACTTATATTTTCTCTAAATTCTTTGGAACGGAATCTTATTCTAAAAACTGAAAATTGAACCAATCTTGAAAAAGTGTGGCTCAATTTTTTATTTTTAAGAGTAAGATTTGTCGAGTACGAGCGTGGCGTAACAGGCAGCGCACGAGATTGCTGTACCATAGGTCTGTTTTCTGTAGCTGAATTAGTGTACACTTTTGGAACTTAAAGTGAGAAAGATATACGTTTGATATTTGTTTAAAGCGAGAAACAGAGTTCTAGAACAGTCTAGTGCAGGAACAAAACAGACCACAGAGATCCCGAGTAGAACCAAAAAATGTTTTCGAACGCTCGTACAGCTTCTCTCGGAAAACAATGGCAAACCACCGAGAGTATCTCTTGCCAAGAGCACTTCTCTAATAAATCGTCATTCGAAATCGATGTTAAACTGTAAGTCCCATATGACTGTATACAACCAGCGTGCGCACTATAGGCATATGAGAGAAGTCACCACGTTCGGCCACAAGCAATAGGACTAAGAAGGAGGATATATTGTATTATTCGAAACATTTAACTTTGATTGCTAACAGCGTTTCTCTATTGAGTAAGATTTGTCACTCTTCAGAGTGACAATTCACTCAAAAAATTTTTTAAAGTTTTAATAGAAATTATGTTGAGAATCTTTTACGGAAGTTTACGGAAGAGAGCGAAGTTTGAAAGATGTAACGTGTATTATTAACAACTCACAGTTCGAAGACAGGCTATAAAGCGTAGGTTTTATTTCCCAATGAAGATATAACGAACGAGCATAACGGTAGAGGAGATGCTTGCAAGCAGATCAAGATCGAGTGTAATATGGTCGAGGAGGCGTCACCACGACAAAATGGTACAGAGAGGAATGGTACGCGTTTTTATAGGCAATTTCTGTGTCTCTTTACGAGGATTTATGGCATACGATGCCACGCGACCGTCGACCATAAGAATTGTGCGAGAAACCACGAAGGAGGCGTAATCGCGCACGCGGCGATTTATTACAAATTATTCTGCCACTAAAGACGATACCTCAGATGTTAAGATGGAGAAATTATCGGTGGACGTTCAATCACGCGCATCGATGTATCATGTGTAAGAAGTGCATAAACGGTTAAATGATCAGTGCGATAATTGATCGTTTAATTCCCAAGACGAGTATAAAGTTGCGGCGAATTTCTATGACCTTCTCTTCGCGGGATATGTGACGATCGTAATTTATTCTTACATTTAATTAAGTGTTAAGAGTGTCACTATAAGACTCCTACTATACCCTTTTCCAACATTTCGAATAAACAATTAAAAATTTTTACATTTTAGTGATAACTAGACTGCGGATATTTATGCAAAATACTTAACTGAATATTTTGCATAAAATGCATATTTTGCATAAATTGCACATTTACAGATGGCAATCTCAACCTTTTTACTTTACTTTTTAATAATTCTTTAACGAACAACGATCGACTGCTAAAACTATCCGATGGTTAATATTCAATTAAGTATTTTGCATAAATATCCGTAGTCTAATGATAACGCATACGACATGTTAACATTAAATTGAAAGAAATGTAATAAGGTTATTAAACATAATCTAATTATCTAATCTTATTGTATGATCTTATTATTTTTGATTTATATAAATATAATTTTAACGACTAAAGTACTCAGTCGTTCTGATGTTGATTACATACGCAAATACACGTTTGCCGTGCGTGAAATTGCGGAGAAGAAATAATTGCCGGGCTGGCGAACTGCCATCAAATGATAAATGAAACTTCGAGCTGCCTAAGGCCTTTTCAGTTTCTTCGCGGGAACCAAGTAAGACATGAACTCGATGCAAATGCCCGATGAACCACTGCCAAATTTTGAATGAAAACACTGAGCTATGGCTCGCGATTATGCTGGGCGTGTTTTGATTTATTCATCGCCATTATAGTTTATCGCAGCCAGCTGCGCTCGGGTAAGCTGAAGCTCGCGAGATTGATCGACGGAGATGCATTCCGAACGAAAATTTAACGAATACATAATTCAATGTCGCGATTACTATCGTCGATGTTTTATAATTGTCAATTATATCAACTGTTTTTCGATATTTTTTCTTACGTCTTGTATTTTTTCTGTTTTTGCAGCACATATTAAGATTTGATCTCTTAAAATTATATCGTTACATTTTTTGTAATTAACAAAAGTTTTACTCCTATATATATTATAATTTAAAATCAATAAAGAATTTATTTCCGTTTTCATTAGTTACAAGAGCAATATTCTTTTATCAATTTAATATTTAAACAATGTGTACCTACATCTGATTATAATCGTCATAAAAATAATTTAATAAATATGAAGACATTTTTTATATAAAATAAATATTTACATAAGTTTTATAAAAAATAAAGTTTTAGTTCTCTATATAGGTGTACAGACAAATGCGATATATTGCGTATTCTCGGTAGTAGTTTTAATTTCTCTTGTAATAGTCTAACATTCGACTGTTTTGGCATTATTATTAATCTGTAAGTGAGAAAGCCGGTGCACGCAAATTATCTCGCTTTCTCGGCTCTGTTCAAATGCGTTGCGTACATCACGCGGCCATTATACAGACATCTTTTTTCACTGTTCGTTTCTACCCACACAACTCACAGCCCGTTATTTGTTCAAGTTTGTGGGTGGGGAAGAAAACGGAGAAACTGCGATCGCGTTTTGTGCATTCTCTACCGAAGTTGCACGCAGAATTGACGGATGAAAAATGAAAGCAGAGCGAGGTCTACACTGTATTGCAATATTATATACGTAAAAAGAGAGAATAATTTAACGTTGAAGCTTTTAACAATTGAAGGGTTAAATATAACACTGGGCTAACCCATAACGTAACTGAATATGTGATATTGGTAAATGGATATGTTTGAGCTTTTTATTTATTCCAGACGTTTTTATCGAATGGATTAGTCCATTATTACAGTAAACCCTTTAATTAAAAACGTATGCGAATATGTATACATATCTATTAATAAAACTTACAAAAGCGCCAGTAATATTTGTAAAAGAGTTAAAATATTGTGGGACTATCTTTGTGATTGTCTCATAAACATATTATTTCAGTGTGACAAATTACATCAAATATTGAAGCGATGCAGGGGATATAAAATAAAAATAATAAATTTTAACAATAGATAGCTCGTCGGAACTTGGTGCGCGGCGTGGTGAATTTTATTGGTGCCCTTGTAACCCATCTATCTTTGTCGACATTGCAGGTGCAGGTCACTATTGCAGGAAGCGAGATGCGGTAAAAAAACGTAGCACAAAAGCTACGTGGATAACTGCGCGTCTCATCCGGATGTTCTATGACAGTCTATGATAACAATTCATGAGCGTGTATTTATGTTTAGCGTCGCACAAGGCGCGGATTACGAGTTACGTATGAATCGGCATTGAATATTTCTAATAGCCAGAAAGATATGTCGAGACGTAAAGCAGATACACATAAATCCGAATACCGTTACAGCGCGGCAAGTTCGGATTATTTCACAGTCATCTCGATCAGTTCATAATATATCGATCTTTATCGATAACGTCTACTTTCTCTATCAGTCAGAATTTTCCAGTTCTTTTATTAATGCCTCTCAACATTTGTTTCGGTCCAGAATATTTTCATATTTTTCGCGTATTTATTTTTTGTGCTCGCAAAATACAAGGAAAGCTCTGAGATGCTCAATGACTATTCAAATGCACGAAGCTACGGTAAAAATAATTCCGCATTAATCCCTTTCTTCCCCTTGAGAGATTTTATATATATATATAAAGAGGTTCAATGTATAATCTTGATTAAAGTTACGTTTGTAAGTTTAACCAAGCGAATTGTAGAATTAGATGAAATAATATAATTTTTCGCATCGTTTGCGTTCTGGAGTGAGCGAGCACTCGCAATCGTGTACAGCATTATTGCCAGACGCCATATTGCCACGCTTGATCCCAGTGTGTGGCCTCCGCGATCTCGATATATGTTCCGAGAGCGATACACTTTAACATCAAGCTCAACCATTCTCAAGCACGGCGCTATACACGCGTACACGCGTGTGCGTCGATCAGTGGCGTAATGATCGCTTCTGCGGCTGCTCGTGGATAACATCGAAGGAGTGGCACGTGAATCAGACGGGGATCTCAGGGCTAATAATATCGAGAGATTAATGGACCCATTCGCGGAACGGACGTTTTTTAACCTGTTAATTCGCTACGACAGCTCCCGAGCTGCCGTACGAAATTCTTTTCTCAAACGCTATTTGTCTTTTCCGCTCTTGAAAAATATAACCGACCCAGAAATGGCATTGCGTTACTGCATGTAGTAAAGTAGACGTAATTACATTAACAAATTCTGTTAAATAAATCCTACCTTTTTCCATCCTTCTACAAACTTAATTTCCTTCAATTTGTATTCGTATACTAAAATTACTACGAAAATAACTGTGGAAAGGGTCTATTTCAATGTCCGGCACAATTTGTCTTCTTGCAACAAGAATATATTTTTGAAGAAAAAGAAAAAAAGCAAATATGTTGAACACGTGAAACGCTTTCTAAAGTTTAGTCACGTGTCCTTTTGACCATCCGAAGTAACGCGAGAGTTATTAGACACAAAGAGTTCTGAAATTGGATAGACCCTACAGCGTCAGATTGGATTTGTAGCTTCTTCTTCTGCATACGCCACTGGCATCATGCATAGGTGCACTCCTGAGCACTACGATATTACATTTTACTCAGGAAGGGGGTGAGCGTTCGCATTATACATCGAGCCGTGCTGTGTCTCGCGTTAATAGCAAAACGCGACTTTGTGTTCGGCAGCGAACTATGGGCGAGGAAGATGAGCAAAGCGCGCAGCGGGTCAATGCAACGTCATGCGTTAATTTATGATATTGCAGTTTCATGTATAACATAAAGTTTCATATAATTTGTAATATATCAATCATTTCCTGCCTACGCGGCACGTTAATGCGACGCCGATTTTCGAAAAAGACACAAAGTTACGAAGAAAAGATTATTCGCGATTGTATGTGCTTGGGCACATTTGAATCCCGACAAGGTTAAATGAAATATTTGACTCTTACTCGACAATCTTCTCGGGAGGATGACTTTAAATGAGTCGTTCTGTATACTAACGCGGTGCGCCGTATGTACTTACGTAAGTACCGTGGCTCACGCGCCCAATATTAAGTATTCCACTCGCATTACCTCCCCCTGAACAGAAAGTTACATACTTCTTCGCCTTATACGCGATGGCAGTGCTGTGCAAACTTAATTAGCGACTTCGCCGGCGGCGGACGTAAAGAAAGACGAGAAAACCCGCGGCTGCCGTGAGCGCAGCTATGTGCAGAAGATCCCCGCCCGGAAAATTGCACGCCCGTTTTCTGCGCGAGCTGGGAATCTCTCTTTAAATCATGCAATCGGGGATGAGGATTTAGCGACTTTTTTTTAAAACGATGAGAATTCACACGACGATTACGGTAGAGCCCTGCTAAATTAGGTTGCGTTTCGAAGTCGTTATGCACGTAGCGCGAACAGTGCTTTATCATCGGTCTTTGAAAATTTATGTGATATAAATGGATTAACTAAAATTCCACGACCGATCCATAACTCGTTTAGCTGGAATCGCCATAGGTGCTTTCGGGCCGATTAATTTTAGCGCCAATTTAGCCAGGCTAATATAGTAGAAGGCTTCGAATATGTCGCAATTCGTTGACGGAAAATTTCAAATCAACTTTCACACAAATTACGCAAACTGTCAACTATTTTATTTACACGTTACCTTTTTTTTCCTTTTCACTGAATTCTGTTTGGAATTTATAACATTGATATCCGATAAAATTCTTCTAATAAAATTAATTACCTTGATGGATCAAGTTCCTCTCAATTAACACATTCATGTACAAGCAAACAAGTTTATGTCAATAATAATTTTAACTAAAAGTATTTTTGATATTCAAATCTTTTGTAAAATGTATCTTTCGAATCGTTTATTTTACTTGATTAGCAATTTTGATTGTTTTAATTCTATTCTAATTTTAAACAAAAAGATTTGAAAATTTATTGTGTTAAATTCTTTATATGTAATCATCTCTCGTTATTTTGCCGTGTTATCTTTACATTGTTTAAAGCGTAAAGGTGAAGATTAATACGACACTGATTTTATGGCCGCTTGTCGTAAAGAACACACAAAATATACGCACATACTGCACGTCGTTGCAACAGGACGACATGTAAACGCGTTTCTCGCTGATACCCTTCTTGTAACATAACCCGCATTACGACAAAAGTACCGCGTCTTGAGCAGGACATCTGATTTTATTATCGATTCGTAAGGTACGTATAAATGTACTTTTATCGTTGGGAAAAGGAAATGCAATGGAGATACTCTGCTTTCAACATTTTTGTGATATGACAAAGATAAATATCGTTTCAATTTAAAGTACTCCGTAAAATTATATATTATACGTGAGTGGTAAAACCTCTCTCCATAACGTTTCTTGAAAAAGAAAATATCTACTTCAAGTTGATCAAACAACCTAGATATTTACGCAAAATCATTTTGTTGAAATATCTAAAAATTTAGGTAGAGCTGAAAATAATTTCATTGGTTCATCAAAATAATTATGTAGGAAACTCAAACATCCTTGATTCAAACTATTTTGATGATCCAATAAAATTATTTTCAGATGTGCCTAAACATTTTTAGATACTTCAGTAAAATAATTCTTTCCAATAATAATACAAAAGATTTTAACTTTTTAACAAGTTTAAGTATCCTACGTAATTATTTTGACAGAGAGAGAGAGAAAGAAAGAAAGAGAGAGGAGAGAGAGAGAGAGAGAGAGAGGAGAGAGGAGAGAGAGAGAGAGAGAGAGGAGAGAGGAGAGAGGAGAGAGAGGAGAGAGTCCAACAAAATTATTGTCAGATCTGTATTTAGCTGAATTTTAAGATATTTCAGCAAAATCGTTTTTCCGCCTATAGATGCAGTACATAGATAAAGGCGATTGTTCCATGCGCGGTCCACCCTCTCACATACCTTAACTATCTGACAAACCTCCATGTGGCGCGCTTAACTCGCGAAACCGGGCGGGAGTGCATAGGTGCACCTGCGCTCTATGTATACCGCCGCCGGAACACAAAGGGCTAACTTCCTTCGACGTAATCCCCGCGGAAGTTGTGCCATAAACGCGCGGCGCAACCGGAACCGAATCGATGCTCGGCGACCTCGGAACCGCCTGTGTGCCTCCGCAGACATCGCGGAGACTCCACAATGATCGCAGATGCTACGAACCAAGCCGTGGCTGCTATTCGACACGGATTGTTGGTCCCTATGTTGGGCCGCCTGGTCGGTAGGGCCGCTCTCTGGGCTCTCTTCGTATTGCCGGCTGGTATTTTCTGTTAGTCGTCGGCAGACCGCGGAGCTAACCGGTCGGCGAGGACCGCCGCGCGTATAAAAAATATATAAGCGCTCCTCTCTCTCTCTCTCTCTCTCTCTATCTGCCATCCGGTCGCGCACGAGTCATTCTCGATTTAATCGGTTACGCTCAGACAGCTGATCGATTAATTTTGGCTGCGAAATAAATATATAGAGAAAAAGAGGAAGTTTCTCTCTGATGGATGATGAGAATCGGTAACGAGTTTATCGGCGTAAACACGTCCGCGACCTATCGGGATCTACATTCTGCGACCGGAGGGTGCCGCTGACCCGGGGTGGGCCCCGACGGGGGATCGTGAGGCCCCGTGCATCGTAACACGAGTCGAGTCGTAGATAATAGCGACCGGCACGCGATGCGACACACGATTTTTCGTGTAAGCGTAACGATCGAGACGTAGCAGCGTGTATCGCGCGTACATTAATAATAATCTCGTAATACGAACGACGTGAAGGAAAGGAACACGAGCAAGGGGGATAAAAAGATACCGACATTTTTCAATTACATTTTATTCTTCATCGCAACAGGATCTGCTTTTCCTTTGACAAAGCATTAGCTCCGTTGCTCTCTTTCAGAACACAGTTTATCTCTGTAATATCCGTAATAAGATGGGGATAGATTATTGATCAAAGCGTACTCACGTATTAATTATATTTAAAGACATTGGTGCAGCGATGAAAAACTACAAGATTTGCGAACAGCGTGATAAACTGTAGCAGCGAGCTGAATTTTTTGGCGACTATGATGTAAGTTTGTGAACGATAAAAAAAACTACTTTGAAAAATTAATTATGTTCTGGTGTAGAAGTGTACAACGGAGAAAACTAGGCAGCGTCTTATAACATCCTATGATCGATGAGAATGCACGGAAGACTATATGATCCGAATTTCTCAGGACGCATCGATTAAAGTTTGACGTGCCGTCGTTATGAGATGAGAAATGGCGTTGTACGCTCGCGTATCCGTGTAACGCAATACGATAATGTAATAAGCCTTTGATGTAATCATAATGAACGATGATAAACGATAATGACTTTATGAATATTTCATGACAGCTTACCGAAAATCGGAGCACGATTCGTGTTTGGAACAAAGTCATTTTATGCGACATTGTGTGAGAAACTGACGCAATTTAATCGATTTCTCGATAACACGGACTGTTCAAATAATTTTAATTATCAACAATGTTAACGATAATTTTATTTAACCTTTACGGGACAAAAAAAATACTATAGTGGCGCTGTTTCATATTTTGAGGCAAGAAATATAATAAAAAATAATGATTTATGACAAATTTTATTTAAAAAGAAAAGGATAAGATTTAAAAAATAGACCCCCCCGCGTAAAGCACGATCTCTCGAGGAGTGATTTCGCCACTTGTGTACGTCGCAGAACGTCAATTTGTGCACACCGTGCATTTTTCTTTAAAAGTACAATGCACGCTGCATCGGGGGAGTGAAGATCGATCGAAGAAGAGACATCTTTAACGTTTTTCGCGATAACGCGAACCGCGACCTAGTCTGGGTGCGCTGACAAGGCGCGTATAAAATCGACGATAGCAAACTGGACAGCCGCCAGTCTTGCGAGAGCCGCGCGCGAGAGCGGACGTCGCTCGTTTTACCGTCGACGCGGTGCCACGTGAGGGAAAAGCCAGGAGGAAAACTACGTTCGCGCGCAGCTACGAAGCAACAACATTTTCTTCCCGTTTCTTCCCTCCCGTTGTGGACTCACGTTATCGCGTCGAGCGGACAGGAATGATGTGGATTGCGCCGGAAGTGCGATAGAATTAACCAAGCGGGATCGGCTTTCGGAATACGTGGGATGTGTCTGATGGACGCGGGCATTCCATCGGATTTAATTCTATCGACACGGGAAATCGATGTGCACTGATTTTCTCGTGGATCTTCGACGCAGAACGAAACGAAAAAAAGGAAAAAAAAATTGAAAAACCGAACGAACTGAAATTATAAAAAAGCAACTATTAAAGGTTTCGACGAGTGAATCTATTTGCTATCTCTATTTGTTTCTCGATGGACAGCATTATATAATAATAATAAAAAATCGACACTTTATCTGCAAAGCAACGATAAATTGAGGACTTTAATAAAAAAAAGTTATCGTGCGAAATAATTAAACGGTTATGATTATACATCCAAATGAAATATAACAAACATTTCAATTAAACAAAAATAGACATCGTATTACGACGTGATAACAAAATGTTTTCTTCGAACGAACTGTATGGTATTCGTATTCATCGCATTGCTGATTTCTTTTACTAGATTAGTTGATCGAAACCGTACTCTCATCGTGCTTTATTTATCGCTACTCGAATTGTCGCTTTTCCACAGAATCGATTGGGTTTTCAAGTAAAGGTGTTTTCAAGTAAAGCTCCAAGAGCTCGAAAGGAAAATAGAAAAGATTTTCAAAGAAAAGAAGATTATTCGAGACGTACCTATCATAATATCTCACGTAAGATATTTTGTGGATATTCTTAAAACATTTATGGCGCGATGACCTAAAGATACTTCCGTGGAGGTGTAAATTGTCACGAAATTCTTGAAGAGGTTGAGCGTTTAAAGTAACCGCGTAGATAAAACTTCCACTACGCCTCAGACGAAACCAATTCTTTACAGGCGTTCCGGAAGGATCTTCGCAATCTCACTGCGCGCACTTACTCCACTGAAAGTTTCCCGCCTCACAGTAACTCCCGTGAAAATGCGGAGACTAGAATCGCGGAAATCCTGTTCGTGAACAACTTGAAAACATCTCTCGTAAAATAAAAATTTATTTCACCGTGAAAATATAAATCGCATCGGTACAAACATATTATCTTTGGAATTTGCTTAAAGGGAAAAATTCCGTAAATTATACAAGAAAACTATCTCAGAATCTCTGCAATAACGTTATCAAGAAAGTTATCTGCATTGGGTAGTAAAAGAAACATTGAAAGAATTTAGAAGCCGTCAAATTATCAGTGAAGTTTTTAGGACTTTCGGAGATAGAACTATCAGTTTTCCTATTTCCACGACCAACGTAGATTTATTTTTTAAAAATCTGCGATCGTAAGCCCTCCAAGCTGGAGGAAGTTTCGTCATAAGTCGCGCGATGCATCGGACACGAAGGAGTTTCGAAAAGGCAAGTGAGAAGTCCTGGGAATCTTAGGCAACGGAGAAGAAGACGGAAGCCGAAGGAGAATCACACGAGAGCGAAAGAGGAAGAGAGAAGGGAATTGCGAATAACAGGCAGAGGCGAGGAAACGCTCCAGGAATGCCGTGGATAAAGTGTTTGGGTGGTGGAGGCGGGAAGGCCAGGAGGGGCAAGCCACTCAGCGTCAGTCAACCGATCCACCTGCTTGTCAAGGTAAGATTCCTCTTCAAAAGTTTTCCGCAAGACTTTCTCGTGGTGAATCTCGTGACGAATCGAGCGAAGATTCGATACATTTGAATCATTTCTTTCGAAGAATTTTTCAGAGTGCAGTTCTTTGTGAGCCAGCTTTTTATTACGAACAACTTCTTCAAGCTTTAGGAAGAAAGAATGACGTAGATTCGCAAAATAAAAAAAAAAGTGCATTAAATTCAAGTAATGCGCATTTTTAGTTGTGTATATTGGAGTAATTTCTTTTGAGGAATAATATGTTATAAAGGACCTGAACCATTGAAAAATTAAATGAGGAGATATATAATCTTGTTCATACGATATTTAATAAATAGTACATATTTGGTATAAAATATATTAAAAATTTTTACAGCATAAATATAAATTATGTTTATAAAATTTCTAATATACGTTGTTTAAAAACTCAATAAAGACATAATGGAATTTATAAAGGGGCTGGGAATGAGGGCAGTGATGTTGCTCCATTCAATCTATCTAATATGATGGCACATGGCCCTTCTGTTTTATGGCTATTAAATTTTCCAATGAGCAACTTGAATCAAACGGAAAAATATCTTGATAACTCTGGTAATATTTTATGGATATTTAATGTGTCCATTAAATATATAAACGAAACTGTAATCTTTCTCTTATGTACATTGAGAGAAAAATATTTTGTATTTGTAACTATAATTATATTACTATAATTATGATTATTACTACTATAATAATAACAACAGTAGCTCTATGTATATAGTACTAACAACAAATGTATATAGTTGGCAGCCTAAAATGACCATATTTTTTATGGTTGTCCCAAAATATAACTATAAAATTATAGTCACTTGAATTTTTGTGGTAATTTCAACTATTTTATGGTTATAATAACTATAATTATATATAGTCATTTTAGATTTTTAACTATATACATTTGTTGCTAGAACTATATACATAGTTACTGTTATTAATATTATAGCAGTAATAATCATAATTATAATTACAAATACCAAACATTTTTCTCTCAGTGTAATATAATATGTGGAAAATTTAGCTTGCTCGATTAACTCATAAAACGATGTCAAGTATACAAGTAAGAGTATGCTTGGGTAATTGATTACAACTAATTTAAGAAAAAAAGAAAATCCCTAACAAATCTTTTTAAAAAAAGAAAAAATATTACAACTAAGGTAAGAAAAAAAAACCTTACAATAATCGAAATAAATATAAAATCAAAATAAGAATTTTTGTTATTTGAAATTCGCGCAGCTGACAGCAGTCATTCTCGTAAATAAAATCGCTAGTAGAATTAAATTCGATTTTCACAGTATAGATAAACGTATCGTTATTAAATAAATTTTTTTAATTATAACTTTGTACAATAAAATGAATTTGATTTAATTTTTCATCTGTTTTAATGCTGCTCTTGATATATAGTATATATAACTATTCTTTCGAAAAGCAACCTAAACTGAAATTATTCCGATAACATTGCGATAAGTTATAGTATTTGTTTTATGTGTCACTAATTCATCGTTTTATCACTGTCCATTTCCATTCTCATTATCACCGACTATTATCCCATATGGACTTTATCAAAAACCCGATAAGATTCATAAAACAAAAAACTCAAACACAGCACACGAAGACATCCGTGAGCCATGTCATACCGTTAATAAGTAGTACGAGAAAGTAAAAAAACTGTCTATGTTAGTCCGTCTACGACGGAATGTAGGAGGGTTTCCGCTTAAGGCGATGGTTATTAGGCAGTTTCGTTCATCCCGGGATGCCGTAAGATCGGGAGATACGAAATCTTTGAGATGATGGAGGGACGCCGCGGTGGTCAACATTTCTCCTCTTCGCCGACTAGCTGATTTATTAATTCACCAGGACGGCCTTTTTCCTCGGTTCCGGGCTCCGATGGACGCCCCGCGGGTACCACCATCGATTCGACGGTATCTCGGGCACGACCCGGCAATTAAGCCGGTAATAACAGACGCGGTGTTAGCCACTTGTTAAAATTACAACAAGCTCCGAGTCATGATATTCATTGCACGCTGAAACGACTGTTGCACGATATCATTGTGATATTGTTTTGCAATCGCTACAAAAGCGCGTGATACCTATTTCCATGCACGTTTATAAATTCTGAAGAAGCGCGGCAATTACAAATTACTCGTATACAACTCATGAATATTCATTTCACTCAATTTTAATACATTTCGTATAACGAGAATTTAGACATTCCATTTAAATTAATGCCGTGCCTTTCTATAAAGTATTTTCATGATATGAAACTCTTTCGTTTGAAAACCGTGCACAACAGTTTTAAAATTTATCGCCAATAACAATAATGTATGATTACGACGGGATACATCGTAAAAATTAATTGCTAATTCCGAAGGAATCCGATTTCAGTAATTGTATTTGGAAATCAATTTTGCTGTAGGTACACATGTTTTTGCAGAATATTATGATACTATTTTATGGAAAAGAAATATTGAAATACAAAGACGATTTATTTCTAAATTAGTGTCTTCTATAAAGTATTTTCGTGATGTGAAACTTTCTCGTTTCAAAACCACACATAGCAGTTGTAAAGTTTATTACCAATAACAATAATATACGGTTATGACGGGATAAAACCTAAAAATAAATTGCTAATCCCGAAGAAATTCAATTCCAATAATAAAATTAGGAAATTAATTACAATACCGTATACGTATATATTTTTGCATAATACCGTGATACTGTTTTATAAAACAAAAAGATCGAAATACAAAAACGACATATTTTTAAATCCGTGTTTTTCTGTAAAATATTTTCGTAATGTGAAACTTTCATTTCAAAATCACGCACAACAGTTGTAAAATTTATCGGCAATATCAGTGATGTACAATTACGACGGAATAAATCGTAAAAATTAATTGCTAATCCCAAAGGAATCCAATTCCAGTAATTATATTTGGAAATCAATTTTATCGTATATATCGTTTTTACAGAATATTGCGGTACTATGTCATGGAAAAAAAAATTCGAAATACGAAGACAACGTATTTCTGAGCGATGGAGTAAAATTACAATTTGGGAAGCAAAAAATTCTATCTAGGTGGCACGAGACCAGCATTCGTGCGAAGAGCTCATATTTCAAGTTTCTGGTCGCCGCATACCGTGTGCATCGGACAAGCTGTCCTAACAGATGTGCACACGTATACACCAAAATACAGTGTCATCAGCGATAAACGGTTGTGCTGCCATAAATGTTAATCGACGACTTCGCTAATTGTACATTTCAATCGAGTTTCTTTGCGAGTGAACCTGTCGAAAAACGGGAAATAACGACGAGAGACGAGTTAATTCGCGAACAAGTCATTACGTGATCAATTCACGTCACTCGCTTCCGTATTTGCATATCGCTTGCAGCGGCGCCTTTACAATGAAATGTACGGGCGTTTCACAAGTCGCAAAAATAAACGTACCGGTAATCGAACGCTGGATCCGCTCATTGCAAAACGGTAGAAATTGCGTCGGTTCGTTTCAATCAATTATGGATTTGCTGATATTAATAGGGAAGGTAAAATTCAATTTCAACAAATGTGCATGCAGGATTTTCCATTCGACTCGACATCTCGGCTTCAATAACGCTAATCGCGAACGGAAATACACCGAGAGTAAATCGTCGGTTGTTGCAAAAAAAAAAACGACGGACGTTAAGAGGCCGGTAATCAAATAACACTAAGCCACCCGCAGAGGCACGCTACGGCATTTTCATTAAAGCAGCACTTTAAACGCGATACGATATTCCATGGAACGATTACAAGTTGAGCGCTATTCCTAGAGTAAAACGATATAAGTATATGAAACGCAAATTGACGATACATGTGTGTTAGTGATGCGGGAATATATATACAGTGAACATGGCGCAAGCAATGAAATTTTAGATACTTATAGAAGTATTGCCTATTAACTAAATACTTTCCTCTCTCTCCCAATATAATAAATTAATAAATAGAATTATTACATATTTATATTAAATTTTTTTTCTTACATAATTTAGGATATTATTTCTTTGAACTTGACAATTAGTTATTTGATTCTCACATTTAAATAGTGAAAAAAGATGATTGTAAGAAATATAAATATGTGTACAAAACTACGAAATCTTTGTAAAGGGGCATAACCTTAATCCATATAAACACCCTGTAGAAGATTAGAGAATCTTGAGAGAGCAGCATTAGACCAGTCTGTGAATATATTCAGATTGTATGGGAGATACTAAAACGAGAAAATGTTTTTCCCGATGCACGCATCCGCCGGTGCTTCAAGTCCAGTCCGACCACCGTGGCTTTTCAGCGCAGCGGCAGCGCGTCGGCGTTTCTGAACGCCGGCTTGTGTACCAGAGCCGCTCTCTGTTATTATAACCGTACTATTATCGGTACCGACGCTCGACGATACACCTGCGTGCACGCGTGTATGCACGCGCGTACGAAATATACGCCCACCATCGTAGTGCGCGCTCCTTCACGATGTAAAGACTGGCAATTAAATTAGCGGGCCCTCGGGGCACGGCCGATTTTTCCATCGCCCACGCAGCGATTCGTTCCGCCATGGAAAGGTGACGTTTCCCACATGGAGGAAGATATTAGCGTTTCGGAATTTTAATCGATTTTTGCTGTGCGATCCTAATCGACAATGCGATTATACGAAATTCTACCCTTACAGAAATTTAATATTATATTTAAAAGGTAATAATTAATTACTTACTAAGCGTGAACAACAGTGCTTTTAATATTCAAGTAAGTAATTAATCACTATCTTTCAATATTAAATTGACCAGTATTAACCCGTAATGATGATTTACTGGTCCTTTATTATACACGATGGGTCGTTTGTATCCCGGATTAATTTTCATCATTTTAAGAAATTAAAAATTATTAAGTAATTCTTACATATTCTAATATTTTTATAAGATTGTGTGTTTTAAAAAATTGTATATAAATATTATAACTAATTATTTGTGATGTGTCTAGTTTTTCGAAGAAAAGAAAAATGCAAAACACAAATGATCTAATTGTATACTATAAGGATTAAATTAGATGTTTGTAAGAGTACACTGTAAAAAGTGCAGGGTTTAAAATGTTTACGTTTAAAATATTTTTGCAAAACAAACGTGCAATAATAAAAGATATTTCAATTTTACACATTTTAAATCCAAACACATAGTGTTTTGTTTATTGACAAAATATAAAATTGAAATATTTTCAATGTTTAAAAAACGGAGACGAAGAATAAAAAAAACAACACTAGTATAATATACGGACAATGAGAGCATAGCGCGGTAATCGTTGCGTGTAATCAACATAACTCATAAATTATTCACATAATATATTAAAAAGCAATACCAATAAATGCAGACACATTCATTGGACGTTTAGATTTACTTCCACCATCTTCAGCAGCAAATTTTCCCAAGGAACATATAGATGTCAAGCAAATTATTGTATTAAATTGAAATTAAATCCATGTAAGAGTGGGGATGAGTGTCTCCCTACTGTCTGATTAAGAGGCTACCATAATTACTGTCTCCTCGCTGTTAAGCCAAATGACCAACCCCTCCTAAACGGATCATATCTCAGATAATTAGAACTCGGATCACAATATAAAGAAACATAGTCAGGACTCACGCAACTATCATTTATATCACATAAGAGCAATAACGTAAAATTATAAAATTATGGATTATAAATTCTAAAATATAAGAGCGTTAATGTATAGACAATAGAATGAAGAAATTGATAGGTGAAGCTCGAAGAATGTATCCCCTCTATTTTTTATCACAAAATATTATCACGATGTTTTAAATAATTATCTGTATGTTAGTTTTGTAACACCATCCGAATTTTTTAAGCGTTAGTAAGCAAGCGATGAAATATCTTTCGAAAGGTTAGATTTCTTCGCACGTTGTCGGTTTCTACCTACGCGTCACTCCGCTTGCGGTACGTTTACTCCGGGCTTTGCTCAATACCTTATGTTGTTTGTTCTTCACACAGGTATTTTTCTTACACCTCGTGGGCGCTGTCACAATATTACCTTACTACCTAGCTTTTCCATACCTATTTCGATACCCAAAATACAGGCATAGGTGTAGCAACGAGAATGTCTTATTGGGGATATTTACGAACTAAATTTTATAAAGCGAACTAATTCCTATGAAAATCTAACAAATGTATAATTCGTAATAGATAGCTATATGCATTCACCAGGTCAATGATCCGGGGACCGTCATAATTACGTGAATTGCCTAATCCTTCGACTCGAATTGCAAGCCTGCAGGTCTGCGAAATCGTGAGCGTGGCTGCTGACCTTTCGAAGAAGATTATCGTGTCTGCCGGAGTTTTCAGAAATTGATCGTAATACGTGGTTATGAGAATTTTTGAGTACTGATCTAATATTGTACAGAGTACAGAAATCAATCACGGAAATACGTTTATTTACCGATCTCGGTATAAAGTTGTAACTTTGACATAATTCACATAATATGTAGTTTTAGCTGCAGAAATTATGTCTAATTTTAGAGATTTGTTATCAGTATATTATGATTTGATCTCTTTTTATATAAAATTATCAACTTTTATGAAAATTTCAATTAAAAATTACGATAAATTACGTCTTCTGGTAGAGTTCGCAATTTCTCAACTCTTTTCCTCAAGATTGGTGCTAATTGTTATCAAATTTAGGGTAAACGTTTTAATGAGATTAGAATGAGTCATTCAATTACGCAGTTTCACCCTTGTACTATTTTTGGCATCAGGGACGTCTACGGCGATTTAGATCGCAGGGCACAGACAAGGACTCCCTCGTTTCCGAATATAAACGTTAAAAATAACGATGCGATGGTTTTTGTTTTCTTGCCTGCTTTCGTGATGACGCTGTCGTCTTAGATCTATCCGCCAATCTTGTTGCGCATATTTTTACAACATCTAAAATTGCAAAACATAATTCAATATATGGCTAGGTATAAAAAATACCACATTTTCTTTAATTATTAAAATTTATTTCAATATTAAATATCCAAAATATTTACAAACATAATATTTCATTTATTTATTATACTAAGTGAAAATTGTATTGAATTTTGATAAATATTTGTTTATAATATAGCGTCAGTTGAATATTTACTAAATGTAAACATATATTTATTTGCTACAAGAACAACTAATGTAATTTAACTATTATTATTTATTTAGCAAATATTTATTTTTAGTACTATTCAAATAATTAGTTATTAATACATTTCTCTTTCTCAGTGTACGTATTAAATTATTTATTATATTAAGAAATAATGCGCTTTTTAAAAAGTTTGATATGGTTGTATTACAGTATTATAATTATTTAATAATAATAATACTGAATGATAATAGAGAAACGAGAGCTTAACTTCATAAAATGATTGAATCGCCTTTGAGATTAAAATTGTATTATAAGTAAATGACTCTTGTTTCCAGTCTGCAATTAAATTGAATTGCAAGCTACGAGCTTCCGAGTGGAGGCCAAGGTGATTGTATTAATAAATTTCTTACCTCTTCAAAATGTTCTCAAAGGGATGCGCTTTTAATTTAAAACGTCAAACTGATGTAATTGTACAATTTCAGTAATAGAAATAACTTCTGTAATTAGTGAACCAAATGTAAATTGAATTATTCGCTATTTGTATAGTTATATAATAGTTCACATTTTTAAATGCATTCATCAGTTTTATCGTGAAAGTATGTATAATTTAATAATGCTTATTTTAAACAGTTTGGAAGAAGTATTATCATAAATTATTTACATAAATTATTATTTTATCGCCAACGAAACTGGAAATTATTAGAAGCAAATGCATTCCTTCTATAATAGGGATGTATTTGCACTTGACTTAATTTTTGTCGAAATTGTTAAAGATGTTGTATTTCTACTTGGTTAAATAAAAATGTGCTAACAAATGTAACATCGTACATACGTGCTAAATATTTTTTTTAACTCACTTCTATGAAATATGAAATAGAATTTTTACGAATACATTTCTGATAGAAAACGAACTAGAAGGTTCTGATCATACCAATCAGAATTCTGGTTACCTCAATTAACTAGAATTATAATACATTCAACCGAAAAATTTTGATTTTCAACCAGAATTCCAATTAATCCAACCAGACTGTTTTTCTAATGTAGCAATTACCTCGCTGCACGCAGGAAATCACTTTCTTATTTTTTATTTTCGTAAATTAAACGCAAGCGATATCCGGCGGAAAGAAAGAGCGTGACGGTGTTAAAGACACTCTTAACGAGCATTAAATCGCGGAGAATGTATAAAAAGAAGAAAAACGATCGGACAGATACAAGGAGATTAAATCGCGCGATATCACGGTCGACGTCTCGACTCCTGCACCGCTGGCGATGTGGACGATGGTCGACCTCTTGAGATTCCTTAATTGCACTTGCACGACGATTTGCAGTTAAAAGTTCCACAATTAGGAACTACATATTTCACATAACGTATTTTCTCCGCAGTATTGTCTGCGAACGATCAACTTTCCCGGTGACGTAGTATATTTCAGGTTTCTTGACGTAAAAAATGTTCCTAAAAACTTGCTCTTTCAACCCTTTCCGAACTAATTTTCGACGTTCGCCATTAATCATGAATAATATCGAGTAAAACTTTCGCGGGTGTTCTAGAAGATGAAATCTACGCCGCGGAAATTTTATGCGTTAGAAATTTCACTCCATGTTGTATGCGCGGAATATAATATATTATATGTATTTATTATACATAATACATATAAAGTGTCATATTAAATATGTTTCTTTAGCTAACATTTTGCAAAATTATGTTATTGTCTGGCATATTCTGATTGCCCATTGTCACCGTGACAATCAGTTAATAAAATTTGCGATATTTACTTTATATTCTTATATGTTATTGTTCCATGACGGATTATAAAGCTGCATGCCGTATTGTTCTCCAAGTTTAATTGATGTTTGTGGACAGGAAGTATTCCATGCCAATGTCAAATATTACAATAATAACGCACAATGCATTGTGGGAACAAAATAATAGGGTTTATTGTATAGTTTAATTGTAATCGCTTATGGACAGAATTAAACCGATCATTGATTGCATAAAAAATATAATTACTAATCATACCGACTAAAAATAATTATATCTTCTAACGATAAAAGCCTAGCAGGACTGGTAGCTTTACATGATTTTTAATTTCTAAATAACTACACGCTGCCAACATTGATTTGCCTATTGCAGCAAGTAAACTTTTATTACTTACATGCTATAAGGCAAGGTTTCTTTAAAACGCCTATTTACGGAGAATCCTCGAGGAAGATAAGTATTTTCATCGAGCAACCTATAATTATCTTGTATAATACAGTATAATTAACGTTATATATGCAAAATTTCTGTTATATTAATTACACGCTCCTAATGCGAAATGACAAATTCCATTGCCGTCATTTCTCATCGATCTCTGTGATTTTTCCGATTGCGTCTCATATCTTGTGAAAGAGGGACGTCAGTCTGGTACATGGATGTTGGAGTCTGGACGCGATGGCAATAAGGAAGACATGACCGAGAAGCAGGACCTCCGTGTGCGTCGGCCAATCGTTGGCTTATTGTTTTGAATAATTGATGCGCCACTTCACCGAGTCGCTGACCCGTCGACTTTGAAAAGAATCAAACTCCGTGTGTGGTACGCACTTGTTAATGTCATATCTTATGAAGTTTAAAATATTTCTATCGATATATTATCTTTGGTATAACATACAACGTTACGATTCATGTTTTCATTTTTTTATTTTATTATTAGATTTTAATAATTCATTTTAATTATTTACTTTATTATTTTGCTTTAATTACCTAGCAAAGAAACTGACGTTATTTGTCATCATTTTAACAAAATGCCGATAAATAGCATCAGCTTGCTTGCTGCATGGATAGTTTTATTAAGCTTTGAATATCTCTGTTTTATGTAATAATTTACAAAAAATTAAAAAAAAATATTTATACGTGATTACATCTGTGTTTATATTTTCTCGTGATCACTTTCGTTAAATATTCATATTATCTCGATATTAATATCGATGTATCATCTCTGTGCAAATAAAATTCACAATCATTTCGCAATCGCGAAACGGTAGCGGGAAATACACATCTCTTTACATAAGCGCTCTATAGTCCATCATATCAGCGAATATCTCGTATCAGCAAAAAAAAACAAATCTGAAAGCGTCAGCGGTGCGCCGTTGCGCATACGTGTAATATGATAATCTGCCAGACAATACTATGGGAAATGTCAAGGAGTAAAGCGTTTCCTCGTGGTATTCCTCACGAAGCGTTTACGATCGGCTCAGGTCGATGTATATGTGGGAAAAATCTCTCGCAACGACGACGACGCGCCTCGAGTTTATGATCGGTTAGCCGCGTCTGATAAAAATATAGTTTACGACAGTTCACGTGGTCGATCTCTCTCGTTCTCATCTTATCCGCGTTTCCGACCTCCTTGCGGGGCCTTTCAGGCCGACTAAAATATTTTAACGCGTGAACGGTTATGTTTATTGTGCTCGTATCATTCCGAGTTAGTGAGAGGTTCACTCGCCAAGAGCGTGTAATCTTCGCAGGACTACGTGCTAGACTGCTAGTAGCAGCACAAACGAGGGACTTTAATTACGGACGTTAAGACGTTTTTTCGATCGTTAATTTCGATTGGCCGACGGATAACAATGGTCGACACGCCGAGATCGACCGAATGAGATCGTAAAAACCAATCTATGAATATTAAATGAGTTTTTTTTAATACATTATACTCCTACCGCAGTTATTAGACCACTTTTTCTGAGCGATGCGAGTAAGCCGCTATTTATCGCGGATTTTGTAACGATTTTGTTTAAATGAAGAGATTATCTTTATAGTATTATGTTATTTATAGTACTAGACAATAAGTAGTTTTAAGTATAATACTTCATTAAAATCACATTGACGGAATTATTCTGTAACTCATAAATGTGTATAAAGAACAGAAAGAACCGAGAATGCAGAAGGAACAAATCCGATTTTGTATAAAACTTGTGTATTTTGAATTACGATGAACGTAACATTGTTTAAATTTTATAAACGACTAGATTATTAAAATCCAGAAAAAGCAACATAATTATTTTTCTTTCGTTGCACAAGTTTCTATGAGATTGCTTATTACATAAGTCAACAACGTGGATAAAAATAAAATCGTACACGCCCGTATACTTATCCAAAGTGCAAACAACGGCGCAATCTCGTCCGACCCCGTGTAATCGCATTTACTCTTGCAGCTTCGGAAAACACAGAACTGTGTCGTGCATCGCGTAAGCAGATAGCATAGGCGAACGAAATCGCAGCAGAGCGACCGGATCCGCAAAGCGAGCACAGAACGGCGGTGTTCGCGACCTCGGCTCGCGAGCCCCGTAATTATATTTTCTCCAGTTGGATCGTGCTGGAATATTTCCCGGGTGTAACTCTGTTTCCGCGTCCACGTCGCCGGGATTATTGCGATCTCTAGTAATCAGCTCGGTGAACCCACCTTGTCGCGACGGTTGCCGAGGTAAGCGTGAGTCGCTAGATAATTTTCGATGAGGACGGCGACAATAATGAGGACGAGCCAGGAAAGGAATTTGGAATTTCGTCGTATACGGAGAGTCGTGCCTATGAACCGCGCAACTGCCGCTTGAAATAACAGAAGTAATGAATGGATATGCGTGTGCTGTTCCTTCGCGTACAATTAACGGCACATCCGAGGTGGAGAATGCGAGGCTAAGGGCCTTCACGTCGGTGAACAAACCCCGGTAGTAGTCCTTTCCATCGGACGCCCACGCACTCACCGGGAAAAGACAAGTGTCACGAGTCTACGATGATTTCGAAAGACAAATTACTGCGTTTTACTTCAACGACGCTGGACAGACAGAGTCTCGGAAAGATAATTGGGACATTCTAATTTTTTTTTTTTTTTACTTTTTTATGAATCTAATAAAGAAAGCTAACGAACAAGTTTTAAAAAAATTAAAATAAGAAAGTCGTATAATAATATTGCTAATTTCTCGCGATTCAGAATATTCTGCGGTTATTATAAATGGTAAAGTCGAGAAATTCTTGTAGGAGATAACAAGATTTTCTTTTTGCTGCTATCTAATAAAGAAAGTTAATGAGAAAATCGTGTAATAATATTGCTAATTTCTCATAATTCAGAAAATAGTTAAATCAAGAAATCTGTAATTTTTACAGGGGGCAACGAGATTTTTCTTTTTGTTGTCATTTAATGAAAAAAGCTAGCGAATAAACTTAATAAAAATTAAAATGAGAATATTACATAATAATATTATTATTTATTTCTCGTTTAGAATATTCTAATACGGTTATTGCAAATAGTTCAATTGAGAAATCTAAAATTCTTACAGGAAATAACGGCATTTTTCTTTTTATTGTCATCGTACATCTTGCAAAGGACAGAACTGCAAAAAGGCGAGTAAAATGAAGAACACATTCTATAATAGATAAGAAGGTGAAAGGTGAAGATCAGTTAAGGATAATATAGTAAGGCGTTTAACTAAATCGATCAGATAGAGCTTTGCTCCTCAGTGGCACCCTCGTGCGACCGTGCAATGTCTTTTCTTGATTTATGAGCGACATACGCACCTGTAATTTTTCCACCTTTCTTTCTCGATTTGTGTTCTCACGATTTCTGCATCTAGTTTCGTGATTTATTCGCCTTACAAAAGAATTTTGAGTATTCATGTAACTCCGTTTTATTTGTGAATCGACGATTATTTTAAGTTTCTATTTCCAAGAAGACTCCTTTCCAATCTAAGAGAGTCCGAACTTTCTCGCGATATAAAAGTCTATAGAGGAATTAACATTTTCGAAATGCGGTATCGATAATTAGCCCAACACTCTCAGCGATGAATAAAATCAACCATTAAATAACAGATAAACCCTTCAACGCTAAAAGTATGGATCGTATAGTCGTTTCCAGAATTATGGAGGAGCTCTTAGGAGCTCGATTTATCGTTCGGTTACGGTTGCCGACTGGGCGTTTCACTTCATCAACGATATCAAGAACAGCCTAAGGATAATGGGCCACTAAACGCTGGACCACTATCTGGACGGAATATGCTGATATCAAGATGCGCGCAATTTAAAGCCGCTGTAAATTGCTGGAAAATCCCTCCGATCGAATTGCTTCCTGTTTGAAAATTCTAGCAATGTCAGACTACGAAAAATAATAGTTCTTTTTCGCAACTATAGAAAAATTATTATAAAATAGTATCTCTAAATTATATTAGAAACTAACAATATCCATATAAATTAAATGTTGTTGACGATGAATTTCCGGTCTTTTATTACACACGATGGATCATTCTTGTCTCAAATTAATTTTTATTACTTTAATAAATATGCAAAAATTCTGGAGTAATTCTTATATATTATACTTTAACATCTTTAGAAAGTATTTATAAGGTTGTATTTAAAAAATTGTATATATATATATGTGTATTATAACTAATTATTTGATGTTCCTAGTTTTACGAAGAAAAGAAAAGTGCAGGACACAAATGACCCAATCATATATACAAAGAATTAAAATATTATTGTATTTACAACTTGTATGAATATATTGAAAAATAATTTTTCTTTCCCTTCGCATAGGAAAATTAATAAACAGTATTATATAAAAATTACATTATTATTAATATTTGGATTAATATTGCATAAATTAAACGTTGTTATAATTTATATGCATATAAAGATAAGTTTATCACAGAAATTTGTATATTAAAAAATTATGTTAATTATCTAAAGAAGACTTTATATATTAAAGAAGCATTGCACGGAATTTGATCGCCGGGATAAATGTGTAAGCATGCTTGTGCTTCCTGTTTGGACCATTAGCCCCGACAAGGGCCACGCAATCGAGCCGAAGGATCAAAGTATACGTAATGGTCGCGTGCTGACTTATACGGCGAGGACGACCGCTTGGATTCCCACGAAAAGCACGATTACGGCGCGCGATCCCTTTTGCTACTCGAAGGAACAAAGGTGAAGATCAGAATTTATAGCTAGAATTAATTTACGGGATGGAATTTCCGAATGAATCTCAAATTGAGAAGACCGAAGATTTGGTTTTCTCAACTGAAATGGATATATTCCTTTCCTATTATTCATCTCATTATTGATCATTTTCTGTGAAGATCAGTAACTATATTTCTCCTATGTTTGTATCAAATGTAAAAATTATACAATCTTAATATCAACTTTTTAAAAGTAATATAATGCGAAAGATGCGAGATTAATATATTCTCATATAAAAATATATTAAGTAATAAAACTATTAAAATTTAGAAGTATCTTTATTATAATCTACTCTATATTATAAAATTTCTTTATACAACGCAAGATTACAAGAAGAGATTTTAATTTTACTGAACTCGAGGAACACAGCAAAACACTCGAGAAACTAGTTGTTGCGTTACTCTACGGCAATTATATTTTCCGCAAAAGAAAGAGAACCTATCAGGACGAGGAAATCAACAACTTCCGAGATTACAGATATCAATAAGGCATATCAACATTGCCGTTCATTACGTCGCTAGTTGTGAAACCGCAGGTGTAACGTGCCACAAAAGCCCATCGCTTCTGCAACTATCAATACCGCATTCCCGTAATAACCGCGATTCACGTGACGCATACCGTCCAACAATATCCCCGCGCAATTTGATGAAACTATGTTTTCTTCAATTCAGTACGTTACGTCATTATAGTCATTATCTCTGGTTATCTTGACCGCACTATTCCCCCACGTTCGTCACGTCGATCGCGGGTCTCGATTTATACAGAGATGCTAGCCATAGCGGATTTCACCTCTACTTAAATCCGGTTAACTGGACTATCGTACGTGACTTTCCTGCAGAACACACGCGTGTTCCTCGACGCTTTATAAAAAAATCGAACGTGATGTAAGCAAATATCAATTTATATTTCACGGACGTACATTTTGATTATTGATTAAATGAATTAACGCCGTAATTTTTTCCGGTTTAATTGTGCGTATGAAAATTTTTATTTATTATCACGTAACAATTAAAATTATTAATGCATATTTATTGTTTTCAGTTACCGAAAATCGAAGTTTCAAAAATCATACTTATGTAATAATTTCTATATAAAGTTCAATATATATTTTAATTAGGTAAATCATGTATAAGATTAAATATTTGTACTACAAAGTCCTGTAAGTATATATATGTATATGTATATACACATATATATACATATATATAAATATACAGAGAGAAAAAGAGAGAGAGAGCACATCTATTAAAAAATAATAGACCTTTATAAGATATGATATTTAAGTAGATAAATATCATATTTCATAAAGATCTATTATTTTTTAATAGATGTGCTCTCTCTCTCTCTTTTTCTCTCTGTATATTTATATCTTTATATTTTTATATACGCGTACATTTATACAAATTTATGTATCTTATTATTATTTGTATAATATACAGATCTGATTCAATTGTCATAAAGATCCATCATCTTAATAAAAAATATCACTCACCATTACGATGTGCAATGATAAAAATGATTGATTCGAAACTCCCAGATTTCTTTCTGCTTCACTCATTGTCAAACTTATTCCTTCGTGGCATTCTTAACACAACATTTACGAAAACACAATTAATCACGATCACATATATTAATCACATACATATTTTAATATACTTTGCTATTTTATATTGGTAAGCTTATCGAAATGCGATTGCAATGTCCGAATAATTAATTACATTGTCATTCTAATAACACGAGATACAACGCGATATTAATAAAATTGAATATAATTAATTAATACCCAATCAGCCGAACATATACAATCAAAATTCAGTTTTGTATGAGTAATATACGTATTTTGAGACATATATTCGATAATTCTATTATTCAATGCACCTCAATCCGAAAGTAATGAAAAATCAAATTTAAATCAAAGTTTAAGTATCATAAGATAATATATTGTCTGCGCGTGTGTATAATAATTATCTGCAGAAAACGACATTTTAACATAAATATCTGAATGCTTTTAATATATGAATAAGTCGCGTGCTTCGATATTTGCTTTAATCGAAATACCCAATATATTTGCAGCTGTTAATTACGCGAGTTAATTAATTACATATGTTAATAGTCGAGCTAATAGCATGCGGAAAATAATCGCGTTTGATTTCTTCTCGTTCTTGACGTAATCGCATTTCGGGCAACAATATGTTGCAACAATACGTGCGGAGTAGCACGGTCGCTATCTGTCGACTTGAATTTAACGGTGCGAATGATAATACGACGCACGGATAAGCCTTGCGTACGTTAAAGCGTTTGAAAGTCAAAACAAACACCAAGGCCACATATATCAGTTAAACTATTAACGTTTCTGAAATATTGAACACTTTATAACGTAAAATTATATTAAATTCTTAATTTTAATATTTTAATCTTGGATTTTACCGCCAAGTATTTAAGTAATCATTTTCTCCCTAAATTATTTTCAGAAAAATATTGCAAGGTTTGAAAGATATTAACGTGCACATGTGCATATGGGTAATCTTTTCTCAAAAATCGTTGAATTTCGAGAATATTCTCAAGATAAACTTTATTTAATTTTTCTAATTATATCGCGATTGTAAATATAACGACAATATGACAAATATAAAATTAATTTTCAAAGTTTATTTATTAAATCATATAAAATCTATTTCTTAATTTCTGTATTGTCCAATAATAGATTTTAGTAGACACGTAAATATGGGTCTCGAATTGCTGCTTAATGTAATTGAAGAGTTTTATATATTCTCTTTATTCAGCGTGCCTTTTCTTTTCTTACATATTCTCGACAAGGTTTTAGTCGATCGAAGAAATTCCAATTTAAATAAGTAAAGTACCACGTTACGTTAAGCTGAAACGATTCGAATCGCGGTGTCACATCGTCCATTAGAGAAAAGGAGAGAAAAGAGCAAGCAGAAAGAGGCATAGAGAGGAAGAATTAAAAAACTCATGAGATCTCTGATGCCAAGCAGATTAGAGCAGGTCGGGGACACTCGGAGAGTGCTCCTTCCTTCCTTCTTTCTTTTAGTGCATTCTCTCGCTCTTGAATACCTATGGTACGCCCTAACAGAGAAGCACACATAATCGAACGCGACGCCCTTCATAGAGCGCATCTGGGCGGCGACGACACCTACGAAAAAAGGAGAACCGGTTTTGTGGGGGGTTCAAAGAAGCGTTTAATCGCGGCCTTGTTAGAATCCTCACGTTACGTTCTACCGAACTTTTGATAGAAATTGAAGATCGTAGAGGCGCTAAGTAAGCGATAATTGCTTTCCTTAGAAAAAAAAAACGATAATCTCACAATCACATTAATGGAATTTTATAAATATAGTAAGAGAAATATTAAAACTATTGATTTACCGATTTCAACCAATTCCGACTCACCGATTACAGACTACCGACTCAAATCGGGTCGGTAGATGTCTTAAATCTATACAAATAATGCTCTGAAAATAAGATTATACATATTTTCAACATAGTGCTAACTCTCTAATTTGTATCGATGTGCATCACGTCTGGGATAAGTTTAAGGGATGGAATAAAGGCACAATTCTATTTCAGCCCTTTTTCCGGCAATTAGCTTTTTCATATAATATTGATCGTAATACAGAAGTATTGTAATATGTAACTTCTTAAAGACATTACATAAATTCATTTAATATTGTATCCATTTGTGTATAATAAAAAAGTAGCAAGTTATTTTAATTTGTATTAATATCAAGATTTTGTAATTAGGCTCTTATTCCGCCCATCCCCTCAATTTATCAAGTGCTCGGTTCGCGTACTTCCACCCTCTCGGCGACGTTCCCATACATTTTTCTCCCACGTCTCCATGGATCTCCATGGAAATCCTACGCGAGATCACGTCACGCCAGCCGCGACATATGTTAGAGGAGGTGATCTCGAGAACGGCTCTCAATCTTATCGCGATCGTGACTTGAAATCCATCGTGCAAACGGTGATCTACCGTAGAGAAACGTTGAAGATTTATTTCGTATACTCACGTACGGAACGATTTTCATGTAACTTTTGCAATTTAATCCTTCTTAAATAATGATTTGTATTTATCACATATAAAGCCAGATATGAGATAACATAAACAAGTCGAAATCAGTTTCGATCACATATATTTAGCTTTATATATACGTAACATGTCTCTATTTTAGATCTGCACAAGTTAAAAAATATTTCTGTACGAAACGATTTTCATGCAACTTTCGCGGCTTACAATTAGTCTTTTTTAGTCTTTTTTTAAATAATGACTCATATTTAGATATAATATCAAATCTGATAATAACAATAAATCGGAATTAGTCTCGATCATATATTTAGCTTTATATATATATGTATATATATATATATATACGTAAAGTATCTTTCTATATTTTAGGTTTGCATACGATGGAAAATACTTCTGAATATCGTGCTTTGCTCTAATAATGCAAAGTAATGTATCTTGCTTATATGTAATCAGCACAATGCATTAGAAATAAGGAAATAAATTATACCGAAGTAAAATAGTCACGGGTTAAACCGATGACTTTAAGGTCAAACTTAGGAAAAATTTGACTTTAAGATATACATTTACATTCATTTAAATGCGTTCTCATGCTACGTCAAGTTCAAATTTATTAATTCAATCCTCGTTTCCTGCAATATTATATGATGCTATAAGAAAGGGTCGCGTTAACATAACAACTTTCCTCTACATTTTGTGAATTCTTTTCGGGTGTTATGTACAAAGGAAACACATAAGCACAAATTTTGTTGCTGAACGAGATATAAGATCCTTCTTATAATCGAAGAACGTGCTCTCGCGATATGATGACTTATTAGTGCAGCATTTGGGATTTTTCAGAACCCGACATATATATTTGATCCAACTCAAAGCGAACCGTGACTATGAGAATAAAATTTCTCCTATTTTTTTTATTTTTAGATTACACATACATATACAACTTTCACAAACTATTCTCTATTTTTATAATTTTTATTTCTAAAGATAAGTACTTCTTCAATGATCAATAGTCACATCGTTATTTTATATATTCAATCTAAGATCGAAATTGTTGGCTGATTATTTTTCTAAACCGGAGGACTAAATATATTCTATAAAACTAAATATATTCGTAGTAACCTATGCTTTTCCGAGCAACCGATACTTGGACAAAAGGTCGCTGCTGCGGTTGAGAAATCCAGCTTTGAGACACGGCAGACGACCATGCCACGCGCGTGCGAACAAAGAACGTTTTACGGTTCATGTCGACCGGATGGACCCTGCGGTCAACGACGATACTCGTCTCGGATGATGTTCGACTCTAGCCCGCGAAGAGAGATGCCGCGCCTTTTCACGCGTTCTGACGTGTTATTTCACATATGCGAATATCTCATAAAACAATGGTTCAGTGCTTTCGTCAGAAGAGCTTTTCATCTTAAGTTAGGACTGTGCGCACTATTATATGGCAATAGGTTCGCAGAACAGCGCTCGTTTATCGGTGAAAATATGACGACACAGAAAGTAAACGTGAAAATTTATTTGAAAAGCATATGAATCCTTATAGCTAAAAATAATTACGAATATGAACACGTTATTTTTTCGCTTTGATGCAAATTCGATGTCAGTATAAAAAGGATTACGTTATCAAATACTATAATTTAAATTAAAAAATTTTAATCGATTCAATAAAATTTGTCACTGATTTTAATTATTCCAAGAAAATTTATTACCAATGTCTATTATTTTAATGAAATTCAGAACAGCAAAATATTATAATTTAATTCTAAAATGACAACGTTTGTAATAATTTTGCACTTATTTAATATATCGCGATTATATAATAATTTCTGTATTAAATAATTAAATTTTTTAAAATAATATGTAACATATATACTCATTGTAGAGGGAGTTTCAGTTTGTAAAGATAGTTTATTGGAAATTGATCTTATGGTTGTAGGTAGTACTAGTCGTAATATAGTAAGACGAGCGTGTGGACTGGATATATTCTATGACTGTTCTTAACGAAAGATCAAATATCTGTTTATGCCTATTTTAATAAAGAGTGTTGATTATTAGTATATACAAAGAAAACCTGAGTATTTTCTTTTCGTTGCCCGAGAATACAACATAATAGGAATTATTTATTATTCTAAAATGATTTATTAAGAAAAAGTGAGAATTTATTCAATATTTTAGGGGAACCACTTTACGGTAATTATTTCAACTAAGTCAAAATTGAACTAATCTAATCTCTATCATTAATAGCATGTGTTCCAAGATTTTTGAGACTAATCAGCTTATCGGCTCATTAGTTGAAAATTCGGGCAAAGCCCATAAATTTGCTGAATAAAGTTTCCTTCATTCAGCAAAGGAAGTTACAGATGTTTCTCACTACGGTTTAATGAGCTGTTATTTGATGTACCATATGCTTGATAAGATTAATGGTGGTTGAATTTAATTGTAAATATGTTTCAGTTTACGCTTTTCAAATCTATTAAGGATGTTAAATCGAAATCATTAACTCGAACCGCTTCTCCAGAGAACTCGTCGACCGTCATTCTGTGCGAAGGTTGAAAGGATTAATCACGTACAAACGACGTCGCTTGACAAAGTCACGAGTTCGAGAAAACGCCGTGGATATCGATAGATCTCAGTGGGTGGATCGGTAGAAATGTCTGCGCAATTGCGCTCCGTGAAAGACGAAGTTGTGTGCTCTGCATAAGAATACCAACGTGACTGCGAGGCCACCCGTGGAACTTATTTTACATAATCGGTCAGAGGGGTAACGATGGCTTTTTTTTTTAATAAACCGGACGCATATCTTTGTACATTTCTTATCGAAGATGTCGTATGCTTCGCGATTATGGTTTAGTGATTTGACTGCGGAGATCACTGAAGAAATTGATTTATAGTCGTTACACACCTTAATTCATTGTTTTACTGGGTGATAAAATATATTATATATACATATATTCATATGTATAGCAAATAGAAGATTATCCATTATTTCTTTCACATTAACAATTTACTTCTCCCTTCTCTAGCGTCTAATCGAACTAATTAAATATTCTTGTATATAAAGAATAACATAATAAAAATTATAATAAGAAATGTAAATATAAACAATTAACAACAATTTCAGACTGTCTAGAAGATAGAGCTTGATTTTCTAAAAACATCAATTTAGATAAAACTGACCTTGCCTAATTGATTTGTTTCTCGATCCTTTGGGATCGGATAGCAGAGTTAATCTAAACTCTCTTTTATAGACATAGGGTGCGTTCCGAATTACGCATGAAACCGCATGATGTATCGTTTTATCCTTCTTTATTATTTGGTGAACAACAATGTATAACTAGACTGATCATTGCATTCCGCGAAATTCGAGGAGTGAGGCTAAAATTCAGGTAGAAAACGACGCACACATTGTGATCCAGCCCCTGTATTCTGTAACTCGTTATGCAGTCGTTATGTGTTTATAACGACAGTTGCGCAACTTTTGTACTGTATAAAATATCTGCGCAATATATTATGCAGTCGTTATAAATACATAACGGTTGCATAACAAATTACAGAATTCCGCTACAGGTGCGTTCTCTCTCGTGCATACACGAAACGAGAAAGAACGCACTGGATCCATCTCATCACTCTTCATCTTTTTCCAGTTCTAAGAATTAGAAAAAGATAAAGAGTAAGTTGAACTGAGATTAAAGTTAATCTACATTGGTAGAAACGGGCCATCTCTAAACTGCGCATTCAAAGAGTGGGGGGTAAAACTCAGATAAAAAAGGGCGCACTTATTATATATACACCCCACTCTTTGAATGCGCAGAGTTTTACTCCCCCCACTCTTTGAATGCGCAGTCTAGAGATACTATGGCCCGTTTCTACCAATGTAGATTAACTTTAACCTCAGTTCAACTTACTCTTTATCTTTTTCTAATTCTCAGAACTGGAAAAAGATGAAGAGTTAGTTAAACCAAGATTAATATTAAACTATATTGGTAGAAACGGGTCTATGTCTATACTCTCATCTTAGGTCCAGTTTCACAACTCACGGTTAACTCTTAACTAAGGTTCAACTTGTTCATTATCTCTTTTCAATTCTAGCATTAGAAAGAAATGAGGAATAAGTTAAATCTCGGTTAAAAGTTAACCACGAATTGTGAAACTGGACCTTATGTCCATTTCCACCAACGTAGATTAACTTTAATCTCGGTTCAACTTACTCTTTGTCTTTTTCTAATCTTTAGAATTAGAAAAAGACAAAGAGAAAGTTGAACCGAGATTAAAGTTAATCTACGTTGGTGGAAATGAACGTTAATGTATCTACCATCTTCCGAGATCTACATGTTACATGTTCAAAATCGCAATTCTGTTTTCGCCGAGTACACGAAAGTACACGAACAGCTTAAATGCTTCGCAAGATGAGAGCCAATAACGTGGCTTCTAGAGGAATCTTTTTCTTGAAAGGTTTGTTCGCGTGCTCCCGCATGCTCCAACGTTCTCCTGCCATAGCTCCTATTTACTTCGAGTGCGTTAGAGTAAGTAGATTTTATGATAGTAGCATATTAGAGCATGTTAGAGCGATGCGAATAAACCTCAAATGTGAAATAGCGAAAGAAAACTTACTTTTGCTCCTGTTGAATGGCTGTTGTGCTAACAATAAATATTTCTGTCACATTCTATTCGTTGAAGAACACGGCAGAATAACAGCAACAAGTATTACTTGACAGGAATCTTCAAACTAGATCACAAATTTTTTTCAGATTTCTTCGGATTTGTTAAACATAAATAAATTCTACATTGTTAGAAAATACACACGCGCACGTGTTTTACAATATTTTATATTAACTTTGACTTGGAAACCAATAATGATTATCCCGTGTTTGTAGAAATTAACAACTAACGATATTAAAATTTTCAAGTTGTTATGAAAATACAATTTCGGAAAAATATTATATGAAATAAACGCTTATGAGGTTTTCTTAATCTCAACGTTATAGAAGGCATGCATCTCGTGAAAAAATAACCTTCTACGAATGTGTACGTCCGATTGTTAATAAGAAAGTTGTATATATAATGGATCACGTAGCGAATGATTTTCACTCAGAAAAGTTTCCACTACACTCAAAAAATTAATTAATTTTTAAAATATATTTTTTTATATTCACTGCTTTAAAGTTGCACGATCTTTGCCCATCAAAGACACTACTAAGAATGAAGTCCAAAAGAAACATGGCCGACGTTACGATTGGTTTTCCGAAAGGTATGAGCCAGGTAGAGCCTGCTAACTGTGTTAGAACAGATATTGGACATATATATATATATACATATATACACATATATATGTATATATATATGTGTGTGTATATATATTTCTCTCTTTCTTGTACTTTTCTCTTTCTTTTCTCATTTTTCGTTGTATCTTCAACATGCACAGATCAAACATTCTTGTTTTGAACAAAAGAACAGTAAAAGTCATATTATCCTTGCAGGAGACAATGACCTTGACCGAACGTTGTTGATGGACTTTCTCTTCTGCCTGTCAAATGTTAACAACCATGCGAAGAACAAAACCTAATAATTTATGATACAATTGTTCTTGAATATACATCTAAGTACAATCCGTAGTTGCTTTGGAAAATATATCCATTTATACTTTGGTTTAATTTACGTATGTTAATGGACAAAATTTTAATTTTTTTTTGCAAGACGCATTAAACAAGTCAATTTGAATTCAAATTCACATTTACCTTTGTTAATAAATGTTTTAAATCGTATTACAAAACTTATAACTATTTTCTTTATTAACTCAGTATAGAGACGGTTCATCAGAAAATTCTATATTTATATCTGCGGAAACGTTACTCACGTTCATAGTTCCTGCTAATAAAAGCAATCGGCGCTTGAACGCTAATATAATAGTATAGGAATACACCACCGTTAATTTTAGACAGTCCAGTGCAACGACCGCATTATGTAAGTAGCGGAAACGTGCCAAAATCATGCAGTACTTCTCGAAATCGGTCACTGATGAGTCATACTTGCTTCCTACTTCTAAACAATGAAATCTGAATTATTTCAAATTACATATTCTATGACAAAACGCAATTTTAAATAAAACAAATAATTCGAAGGGCCAGAGATACAAACAAAGAAAATATATTTTTAAAAATTAAAAATATAAAATTACACAGACAAACAAACGTTTCGACGCCGATCGGGTCATTCTCAATGTTAACAAAAGTTTAAATATTAGAATATTACAAACTGCAAATTATATAAGATTTCTATAACTTAATACGTGTATAATGTGATTTTAATTTTATTACTATTACCATTCCTTTATTAGTACTCTTACGGTAATGTATTAATTCATCGAAACTTCAGTAAAAAGAAAAAAATAGAATTTCTTTAATCGGTAGAACTTTGTGGACTGGCTCGTTTGGAATTCACAGTGAACGGCTTTACCCGATCGTTTCACGCACGTACACTACACAACGGCGTCGCTTTGAAGAATGCCGCTGCGTACGACGTCTCGCGTACGCAGCTCTTACCCACGCGGAAGTCGAATTTTCTGATTGCTGATAAAAGCCAATTTACGAGCTTGTTGGGATGATCGATTTCCTCAGGGCACCACGTACGCGAATGTGGTGGCTGATTTTTTGGAGTGACTATTTCGTAATATAATTAAGTAACAAGAACATGTGTGGCACGTTATATGTTCGAATTTAAATACATATATGATAAATACATATAATAAATGAATTCGGAATAACTCTCAGATCAGATTTCTTCTAAACTTGTAAAGATACCTTTGTAAAAAGAAATATTTACATAAATTTATGATTAAACTATTTTGGCATATATTAACATAAAAATATAATATTATTTAAAAAGAGAAGGAAAGAGAGAGAGAGAAATTTTATCTCTTGGAATTACCAATGGCGGATGCTGAAAGTCTGTAATTATTTTTCTCATCTTTACAAACTAATAAGACAGGAGATATCATATTTAATTTAATGATACCTTACGGTTGCAGCGAAATAAAGCCCTGCGCGGCGCACCTTCTGCATTATTTCAGAATTTAGTATTGTATAATATCTCGATCTTAGACATTGCGTACAATAACGAGCCGAAAGCTAACAAGGTTGTAATACGTTTAATTAAAGTCTATTCCGACATTATTACGTTACAATCGATCCATGCGATATCGATGTAAGTAAACCGACGCTTCAACGTTCGTTGGAAACGACGTCTCTCGCGTGCGGCAGAATATTTGCGATTATATCGTTGAAATTGCTTTAACTCGGTGTAGTTTTCTCACTCGGAGAAAATAACTCGATCTTTGTAATTTCTACGCGCCGCACTGACAAATTGTCCGGAGTCAAGAGGAGCGTGTTAAAGATCGCAGTGCTTTCTAACTCACGTGTAATTTCCTCTGTGCACCCTCACTTGACCTTTCAAACGATTATTATTATAATAGTATGGCAAAAGTATACAGTTTATAATGGCAAATTGATTTTGCATTAACAGGCAAAATGTCACGATTATAAATCTTCGACAAATGTACGCTATGTTACAAATAGTCGCATATGAAGTACTTTGTATCATTTCATTGCGAGAAATTATACTCATCCCGGTGCATTTCGCAAAATGTCCGCCTTTCGAAAGATTTTATATTTCATATTACGTATAATGAGAAATGCACTTTTGTAACATTATAATGAATTCAATATAAATTTCCATCAAGTTGTGTGAAAAGAAATATAAAATATTAAAGTCGCAACGTATTTTATTAAATAAATACTTTTACTATTAACGAGAATTTTTAGTTGACATAATATGTCTTTAAATATTCCATTGCAATTATACGAAATATATGTATGGTACCTATTTCACAATCATCCTCTGCAATATTTTCAGTTTATTTTGGAGATACAACATTTTAACAGTTTACTTCGAAGATTAATTAAGATCGAAAATATTAAAATCAATTTTCAAATTGCAAGTATTATGAGTCGTTTAGCTGAAAAACGGCTAATGATTTCACATATAATTTACATTTTATTACATAATTTACGCATTAATTTATTGTCAAAAAATTTACTAATTCAATATTCTACTTTAACAAAATTATTAAAAAATTATTAAAAAATCTAATGTTAAATTTAAATTTTTGAAAATTAAAATTCTGTTTTTTTTTTAAGAAAAATAGAAAAATATTTTTTTTACATAAGTTTTTATAAAAAAATTTAATTAATCACAATTTCAATAAATCAAGAAAAGGTAAACCTCCATATTATCTGCGTTGCAGAGAAATTTAATTTTCTTATTATATTATTAAAATCATACAGTTTTGTTTTTATTAGAATATAAATTTAGGAAAGTAATAATGATTATATATGTATCAACATAAAAGTATATTAAACATATTAATTTTCGTAAATATTTTTGCGATTAAAACAAAAGTAAGTAGTACTCTTCAAATAAACGTTAATTTGATGTAAGTTGACAGATCGCGAAATTCATTAAAATTAATATGAAATATAATCCAAAATATACGGCGTATTTATTCTGTGATACGTTAAATATTTCAAAGTAAATCGGTTGGCGTCTCGTGTTTGTTGTTACAAACAGTACGTCGTGTTTACGCAGAACCACCACATGATCATTCGTGTATTGAAAGTAAAACGATGCGGGTGACTCCTTATATCGTTTGCATTACCTTTTAAACATTTCCTAAACAACTATTGTTTATCACAGTCTGTGCAAATAATTCTTTGATTAACCATTCGTAAATGTGCGGAGGTGACAATCATTTATTATTTGATATTATTATTAACAGTTATTCCGCATTATTTAATTCACGCGATTAATAATTTGTAGAGAATGAAATTAATAACCGAAACAATTTATTTGGACGATTTATTCATATATAAAGCAGAAATCAAAACGATAAGGCTGAATTTATAAATTGCATGATTTGATTGCGTTACTCTGGCAAAAATAAAAATTGGAGTGTAAGTTGAATAATAGAAATATAAATGAAGCTTCTATAGGAGATGAAAATTGATATAATAAAATATAATAAAAATACTTACGCTTCTTTTACATTTCAATTATTGCCTCTTAAAAACTTTGTTTTGGATTTTTGTTACTCTCCTCTTACATTCGATTTACGCTCTAATTTTTATTTTCGTCAGGATACATATAAACAATTTCCTTTTTAACAGTATTTGAATTCGAATATAGGTATATCACATTGTGTTAGAAATTTTTCATCAATTCAAGTGTAATTAGCGAAACAGTTTCGGATTGCGAACACGATAATAATACTCGTACATGAATCGCTGGATCATGTTTATCGAACAATGTAAAAAGCATGGGTTTGTTATTAGCTTGTTGTATTTACACAAAACATCATTTATCGAAATTTATTTGAAATTTAACATTACACGATACATCGTTCATCAAAATTTATTAAAAATTTAACATTACATTTGGATAAATTTTAAGCAGAATTGCAAGAGAGTCAACTTATTTTTCTCATTAAGACTCGTAAGAATAATTGTAAGACTGGAATTTATAACTTTACGCAATATGTTTACAGACAGCTTCTTGCTAGCTGTAAGATTTACAAGAAATCATAGATATTTATAAATGAACATGTACTACGTCTTACGATATGCGTGGAATTACAATACCAGTCGTAAATTCTTATACAAGTCTTACGAGAACAAGTTACGAGTCTGCTTAGAATTGACCCATTAAAGAATAAAATATTCCGCTTGAGTTAGTTTTGTAAAGTTGTAAAATAGGTATTTCGTGATCGCGACCGCGCCGAGTCCGACGGTTACAGCGTACGTAACCTTGAGATTCGTTGTTAATGCGCGACGTATGACGCGGATGACGTAGGCATGACGCGTCGATCGCGGCAGGTCGCGCCGTCGCGCGTATTGTCGCAGCGCTATTCATTATTCGCACGGCGAGAATCAGAGGTAAACAGCAACGCACGTATGGTCTGTTTTCTGTTCCTGTGCTAGACTGTTCTAGAACTCTCTTTCCCGCTTTAAACCAAAGACAGAGAGAATGGACTGCACGATCCATATCTAAGTAGTATATCAAATGTGGTCGACAATAATGAGAGAGAGGGACCGCTGGAGACGACCAATCTCCCTCTTATTCTCTCTCCCATTACACCATTGAATGGAAAGAGATGGAAATGGCCGTCTGCCACGGTCCCTCTCTCTCGTCCCTATCGACCATTTTGACACACGGATCGCGCAGTCCATTCTCTATGTCTTTGCTTTAAACAAATATCAAACTAAGGCACTATAAACGTGAGTATTCGCATCCGCCATTTTTACTCCTTTTCTCACTCTCTTGCACCTTTTCTCAATTCCTTGCTCTCTCTCCATTCCGCCGCTAAACTAAGAAGAGAGAACAAACAGTGGGGAAAAGAGTAAAAATGGTGGACGCGAATACCTACGTTTCTAGTGCTCTAATCAAACGTATATCTATCTCACTTTAAGTTCCAAAAGTGTACACTAGTTCAGCCACAAAAAACAGACCTATAGTTTCACATATTAGGCCTCGTCTACAATCAAGTCGGCTGACGCTTGTCGGATGTCATTAGTCGTAAAAGATGGGACCTAACTAGTCCAAACGACGCCCAGCAGCCGACATCGACAGCCGACACAAAAAATAAAGGTTATACGCATGTACACAACATACGACAACGTTTCCCGACTGATTGTAGACCAGGCCTTAAAGCGTGGAGCACAAACTGCGTTTATACGCACTGATAAAACCGTTTTAGTAAAAACCGTTTTTATAAAACTGGCCAATCATAGTCATTTCATTCTTCCGAGGAATAGCTATGATTGGCCAGTTTCATAAAATCGGTTTTATCAGTGCGTGAGAACGTAGTCACAGACTCTTGCATAATGCATAACACATGAGGCATAAGAAAATGAATCAATCAAAATGCTTTATTTCCTTCCTTTCCATGAAATAAAGGACTCTGACATTGGTTGATTTTCTTATGCCTCAAACTTCCTCTCCAAGGAAGATTTACTCTATATGCTATAATACACGTTACGTGTAGTATACATTTCGAGTAAAATTTTCCTCGGAGAGGAAGTTTTGGAACGTAGCCTAAAAAACGCTATCGTTCTCTAAGGCTGGAATCAGACTATGCATTGAAGATTGAGGGTGCGTTCCGTTTCTCGCATGATGCGCATAATGCGTCGTTTATCCTTGTTGCTCACCAAATGTTAAACAAGGACAATGGATGCATCATGCACATCATGCGCGATATGGAACGCACCATGAGATTAAAGATTAAAGATTGAAATTTCACCAATGAGGACAAAGAAATTTTGGCTCCTTTTGTTCTGATTAGTCAAACATCAATCTTTCAATCTTCAATCTCATTCTTCAGTGCGTAGTGTAGTCTGATTCCGGCCTAAGGATCTTCATTATTGAGCGATCAATTCGTACTTTTATAGATCGTCTACAATGGAAGTAATATTGTGTAGTGAGCTATAAACTGTAAGAAATTGACCAATCTTGGGTGCGTTCTGTTTCAAGCATGCCTATAATATATCATTTTATTCTTTAATACTCAGTGAACAACAAGGATAAAACAATACATCATGCGCATCATGCGTGAAACTACGAAACACGCTCACAATCGATTATTCTTCTCTTATTCTATTGTGGTCGATTTTTTACAACTATCACTATACTATACTATTAACTATATGTCATCGTAAATGGCTCTTTACTCACGATAGAAGATTCACCACTCAGCGCGGCGTATTGAAATCGAATCAGACGACATGCATGTCTAAAAGATGTCATACAAAGACGTCGTAAAGTCGTCTTTTGGAACATACTCGTCTAAAAGACATCTAAACAACATCATAAAGAGATCTTCTAAACAATACGTGTTGTCTGGAAAATGATGGACGTGACGATGACGGTTACGAATGCAAATACATCGTGAAGTGCACCATTCGCGATTATCGATAAAAATATCGCATACGCGAAACGAATCGACCTGGATTCGAGTTGAACAGCCGTCATGACACGTTTAATTGGCGTAAACGCAAGTATAATTAACCCCTTGTTTTAATGATTGTATTCGATGTTCGTATGTCGAATACGTCGATGATTGATAATCTCGCCGCTCGCTCGCTCTGTTTGAATCTTGCCACTCGTTGCGCTATTCATTGAGCATCGTGTATTAATGCCGCGCGGCGAGGTGATCTCGTTCCTTTCTTTCTCGTTATTTTTCCGTCGCAATAAAGTACGTGACTCGTATGATTCACGTTGGTAGTGCCGTTACTAATTGTAAGTATCGTGCGATCATTGTAATAACATAATTTACAGCGCACGAGTGCGGTCGTAATTAGCCGTGTTTTCGCGAGTGAGTTTGTGCGGGTGGAAGGAATTCTAACCTAATCTGAGAGGAGGAAGAGGCCTAGGAGGCATCGGACAACGGCGGAGCAATATTGAGGTGAGTAACTGATTATTTCAACGTCTGCGTACAAAATTAATTATGTAACAATATTCGCGATTTTTAGTTTGGTTTCCCGCATAGACTTATAAGATAGACGGAGCATTCGTACGAGAGAAGCTGAAGACTGTCCTTTACCTCACCAACCAGCATGCAGTCTAAATGCCGAGCGGTAAATTAAGCCGACGGGAAACTAAGCTAAAAATCAGCTGAAAAATGCATCGCATGCCAAGCATATAACATATTATACTTATACTTATATAATCTGCGTATATCTATTTGTATTTTCTAGTTCAACGTGGTACGCTGAAATAGAGAACTTCGCTGCTGCGCATCAATATTGGTGAGTCAGATTATATTTCATTTTTTCATTACGGTAATGAAAACTAAATGTTAAATATTGGATAGGTATGAATACTTAAAAATATATATATGTATCGAATTAAAAAAAAGAATTATTAAAAATACTAATAATTTAAAGATATATATAAAGTAACGTTTCATAGATCTATTATTTTGAAACGGATATACAGAAAGAACGATTTTGCTAAACTATTTAAAAATTTATATTGATATAGATCTGAAAATAAATTTTGTTGGACTCTCAAAATAATTATATAAGAAATTAAACATAATGAGCAATCCTGCAAAAAATTTCCACATTTTGACAATTAATTTGAATGTTCTACATAATTATTTTGATAACACAACAAAATTTTTTGATATATTTAGCTTTTAAAATTTTTAGATATTTTAATAAAATCGTTTTTTCCATGTAGACTAGAAAATATCAATTAATATTAATATTTAATCTTGAAATAATTGATTTATTTTAAGTATGAGGAAGTATAAAAAACATAAAATAGAGTTAATTATTAACTAATTTCAGTTATTGGTTTTAATATATTATTGTGCAATAGAATTTATTTCTTAGATAAATAATGAACAATTAAAAAGGAAAAAAGAAGAAAGTAAAATAAAAGTGTAACAAGTTTAAAATAGTAATATTTTATAATTATTGCAAAGCTTTTATTTAAATTTATTTTCTTTTTGGTACTTACATTTCTTATGGAGAAAATAAAGGTTAGAAAATGCTTATAAATTTTATGTATCTATGTATTTATATAAAAAATTAAAATAAATTATTATTATTTTCTAAAGTACAATAGGAAGTGGATCGTTAATACTAAAGTATGTTGCTTTATTATTCCTTCTTTCGTTATTGTAAATATTTTTTAAGTGGAACTTGAGATTTGGCCTTTTATATTATTTTATATTAAATATTATTTTTAAAACGTGAAAAAATAAATTTATAAGATTTATAATATAAATACAACACAAAATAAAAGGACAGGAAACTTTTTGTAGTGTTACGTTGCGTATTTTAATGAATTTTTCTAAGCGTCGGTAGTTTCTTATTCTTATGAGACGACAATTTTATTTTTATTTGTCACAGCCCATCCATTTATTTTCATTGATAACATATTTGACTTTATGTGATTCTTTCTTTTTTCTCTATACGGTATTTACTGCGGCGTGTAATTTACACCTATTTCGGGTGGGAAGAATCGGTCTCGCAATTGACGGTAATTAATCTCACGCGATTATGTAGCATCCTTTGCATGTGTCGGCAGGCACGTACTTCACAAGTTAAAACGTAATCGACACGCCTAACGATCGATAACGAACGAATATCGTACACTAAAGAGAATTCGTGTTAGAAGGTAGATGTTTGTTGACACAGGCACACCCAGGGTCTACTCTAAAAAGGACGCGTGAGAATATCGGTCGATCTGCTGTTTGAACAGCCCTCGAACGGAGAAACGTTAAAATGATTAAGGGTTGTTTTTCAAGTCACGCCGAATATTACACATGTGTATTACAGTTACGAGTTGTAACTGACAGCTTTCCTTCCGGTCATAAAAACAACTTGTGATGTCATGATCATCATGGGTGGTACTGAAAATTATTGTTATATATTCTTCAATTCTTTATTTATTATATTTTGTTGTTGAGAAAAATTAATCTGAGAAATAAATTATTATGAATATTAGAAATAGATATTACGTAAAAATATAATTTTAAGTATTATAATTAATCAAAACATACAAAGTTGGGCAACGAGCCAGATGTAAATACATAAAACAATTAATAATATTACATTGCACACAAACGTTTCGACTCCGATCGAGTCATTTTCAATGTTAGGAAACAAATTTGAAATTACAAAATAATAACGTCGGAATATATAAACCTTAACAAATAAAAACGTCTAAATATCTAATCATAAAGAATAGTCAAAATTACTAGTAAAGAAATTTTTCTTCCATAAGTGATGTCAAAATTGCATAATCAAATCAGTCCAGATATAAAAAATTCATTTTTATACTATCATGTCTATGAATAGTCAAACTAAAGTTAATATCAAGTCTTTGATGCCTATTATATAAAACGTATACTTCTAAATACCTTGTTATATAATGTAGTAAGTCCAATTATAAAAAGTTTCTTTATGAAAAAAGAAGGAAATTTTTTTTTACATAAAGAAACTTTATAATTGGACCTATTACATTATATAACAAGGTATTTATAAATATATGTTTTATATAAGAGGCATCAAAGACTTGATATTAACTTTAGTTTGACTGTTTACAGACATGATAATACAAACATGAACTTTTTATATCTGATTTGATTATGCAATTTTAACATCACTTATGGAGGAAAAATTTCTTTACCAGTAATTTTGACTATTTTTTATGATTAGATATTCAGACGTTTTTTTATTTGTTAAGGTTTATATATTCCGACGTTATTATTTTGTAATTTCAAATTTGTTTCCTAACATTGAAAATGACTCGATCGAAGTCGAAACGTTTGTGTGTAATGTAATATTATTAAATTGTTTTATGTTTGTAGACATTAATTCATTAGATATCGTTTTTCAGAATTAAAGAAATTTTATTATTATTTTATTACAAAGTTTGGTTCTTATATCGATCGTTAATATTTGTTCGACGATATGGGAGAAGGAGAATGAAATGATAAACCGCTTAAGATATTACATTGATTGCACAAAGCAGTATTTGTAAAACGCGTTTAACAAAAATGGGCTTGGCAGCCGAAGGGCTAGAAACGATTGACGACTAACAATAGACCGATCGAGTTCGATACGTTGAATTCCTCTCGCGCCTAGTATAACGAGCTCGCCGACAAAGTGCCAACAAATCCCCCGCAATAAGATTGCGGCAGATGCAAGTATCAGCTGCACCGCCAGCGGCGGTCAACATACTATTTTGTAATAAGACATTTCTAGAAACTGTGTTTTTCGTATTTGAATCGTAATCATACGTGATTGGAATATCTTCCATTCGGCATGTAGATCATGTATCGAAGCTAAATTACTGTTTCGATTAACGTTATTAAGTGATTTGAATATCACCTATTTGATATACAGATCGTATATTAAAAATAAATTGTTGTTTCGATTAATATTATTATGACGTAACAACATTACGTAATTTTCTGAGATTTCGAGATGCTCAAGTTAAAATACGATGTAAATTCGACTGGAAATTTGTGAAGAGAACCAAAGTTACTATACCGTATCGTATCGAAAACCATGTTTTAGCCTCTGGCTCGACAAGAAATCATTATCTATACATATATTTTCCATAGCTTTATGTTCCCCGCACATCGTATATTTCCATCTCCCACGGGATAACATACGCCGACATACAATCGCGTTCGTATTGGCGGGATATTCCCGAGCGCGATTTACTCTTTCGATTTTACGAGTCAATTCAGACTCGTCCGTGGTACATTAAGTCCGCCCCAGTGTGCTGCGTTCTTTCCGGTAGCTGTCATTTCACACGGCATGGTTCGCGAAGCCCACGCCGTTACGGTGGCGAGCCGATCGGTGGCGAGCTGCAAGCTGCACTTAAGCTCGAGATAAGACCCTTCTGTTAGGCGGTTTTGCGGTTAAATCGGGAGAAAAGGTCCGCTGCAAGGCACGATAACTGCAAGTGACCATCTTGTAACTTGCACCGTCCGTTGCAAGATCTCGAGGCGTTTTCCATAATAACGTGTCTAGACTTTGTCTGTTATAACGCTCATGAGCTTGATCTTAAAGAAAGAAGACAATAATTTAATTTGTACAATCGGAAATTACAATAATAACTTAAAAATTCAAAAGAATTCCGCGAGTTTTTAATTCTGAAGAATATTTCAAGAACGCTAGATATATTTTCGTTAGTCTTCAAATATCTCGCGTTATTCTGAATTATCAGATTTCTTATATCGGTATTGAAATGTACAGTTAGGATAATACTTATATTTAAAAAATAGAAATTTTACACGAAGCCGATTTTGTTAGATGCCGATCGCGAGGTCTTATTATCATACATAGCACGCATGTTACATGCAATTTCTAGATTCTCACGAGTCGCGTTGTTGTTTTCCATCATTTTGCTATGGCTAGCTAACATCGACCGTAAGATCTTGACATGAGATGAATATCGTATTCCCTATAATACATGGGTCGGACGTACCGCTGAATTCTGCATCGCGCACGAACTGTCTTTTGCATAGGTTATCGCGGAAGACCCGGGAATCCGGCACGAGGTGCGAATTTTTTTCGACTTGGCGAATATGGGAATCACGAAGATTCTCCCGAAATTAAAAAAAAAGTGCTGCAACGATTTATCAACTTTGTAATACTTAATTTTTAATCATTTTTATAACGTTCGTATTTTTATCTTATTCTGCATTATTGTATCAAAAATATCAATATGAGCCTCTCTGTGATTATTGGTGCGATAAGATACAACTCGTAATCAATTTGGATTTTAGGATGCACTTATAAACAAAGTTAAAGTAAAAATAAATATTTTGACTGTGAATTTTAGTCTTCAATGTGAAAGTAAAAAACACACATAAGCACACACACACACACACACATAAGTGTAGTGTTACTTGTATCGGATTGATTTTTGGAAACAAAATTATTATTATTATTTTATTTCAATTTAATTGCAATAATTTCATTGATCTACATCACATTCTTTACATTCACAAACACGTAACGTATTACCATCAGGATAAAAAATTATTACGTATTACAGTCACGACAATAGTTTATTATTACATTGTCCGATTACGAAACCTTAAATAAATTTAATCACGTAACTCTCGAAGGCTCTGAAGTTTCCCTCGCAAGTAAACAGTTCGTCGGAACGTAAACACGTCCGGCCGCGTCGATGAATGAACCGGTCGGCAGGATTTCTGCTTTAAAATTCCTCCTGGCCGCGCGCCAGACAACTCATGCATATTCACGTGACTCGCACGAGCAGCGAGAATGGATGGCAGAGAAAAAGGGTGGGTCGAGTGGGACGGAGGCAGGAAGGACAAAATAAAAAGAGAAACGCGTTGATAATCGAGATCGGACGTGGTGGAGTACCGCGTATGAAGCCCAGGCCAGAGCCCATGATTTCAATTTTAAATGCAAGTCCGCGAATCGATGGCACGAGGGTAGACGCGCGAGGGTGGGATGGAAGTTCCAGCCATTGTGCTCATACGTATGCGCATTTCTATGGGTATCATCCTCCGGTATCCTCGAGCGGGTCTTAGTCGGCTCCTCCGCGCGATGCTGCGAGTCTAGTCATCGTGAAAATGCAACGAGATGCACACGCGATAGCGGCGATTCTCTCTTGTAGATCGAGATAAATTTCAGGGAAGATCGTGTAGGGAAAATTGGTTTGCGTTTCGATTCGTGCAATTTATGTTACATGATCCGTGTATTTTGAAGGTTTATTCTGGCGGAAATCGATTTTTTAAGACCTTATTGCAATATGCAGATTGTGTCAATTTGTATTCGTATCTCATCTAAATTCATAGTTTTAAAGTACGTGTCTAACGTTATTTTTAAGTGAGTAAATATGAAAGAGATTATCACATACATTTAATAAAATAAAAATTGATTAATATTTTCAATAGTGTATTAATTCTATATTAAAATGATCGTATTTCTTGTTAAAATTTGTGATATTTCTAAATTTAAATAAACATCAGCACTGAAATTAATTCATCATTTATTATACGAAACAAGATCAAATAAAATATAACGTTCTGCTGTAAACATTAATTTGCGAACACAAATTCCCGGCAACGTATCAATTATTGCTTCTTTCTTTCACCGTTTATTCATGTGCCACGCAGGGGGCAACAGCGTTCCGGTGCGCAGATGAACCTCGATTAAACGAATTAAAAGCCTGCTCGTGCTGAACACGGTAATTGGCTGTAGACGATTACGAGATAAGTCGCGCCAATTTCGGCGGCAACACAGCAAAATCGTTCCGTTTAAATCGCCCGCTCGCCACCGTTGAATCGGCCCACATGCAGCATTATACCCTCGGTCCCTTTCGCCAATCAGTGCTCGTTAAATTGCAAATTAATGCAGAGACGAAGCCGCTGTCGAAAAATTGCAACGCGCGAATTTCGTTCCGAGTTTACCGGTATTTATCATAGTGGACTCTCACCCTTTCGCACACAGGTTTTTGCTTGTCTTATAATTGGATAATAGCTCCATAACCATAATTGCATACGTGGACAACATGAAGATTGTTCAAGAAACGAAAGCCTATATACGTGAATATTATTGCATAATCTTTTTAATAACATTATCGTAAATTCCTTAATTAATTCTATTCTCAATATATTAATGTTAAAAAACGGAAAGCGAAAGTTTGTGCGAAATATCATTATCGTAAATTCATTATTTTTCTTCTCAATACGATAATGTTAAAAAATGAACATTACGAAGTACCTATGCACTTTATTTACCGTCATAAAAAGAAATACAATTTTATTATAATAACATGCAATATTAGCAAAATTTTATGTAACAATACAAATAATAAATATAGCACTATTGTGATGGCCATGTATATGCAATAGATACACATATATATCTATTATATCCGTTAAAATCGTTTAAATAAAAATAAATCAATTAGCCAAACATCAACTGAATATTACAAGTAATAACTTTATTTATAATAGGCAGTCAATTATTCTTAATCAATCAATTATTCTACAGTTGGATTTTTCTGATAATTGATTTGAGATAATATTTATTTTATATAAATTACAAGTCATTTTCATTACAAAAACTTCATCTTATACGGGTAGGTTCCAAAATGAATAGTTGACTGTTCGTGATTTTTTGTTCGTCCTGACGTCGCCGTCTAATCCTGGCAGCCAAGAATGGCGTAAACAAACTTGGATCGTGTTCAATGTTACTTTTGCCTTGGATAAGTCGAACTATAATACTTGCTACGTATCCAACTACTAGTGTAATTGTCAGTCCAATAGGGTTATACCATAAGTAAGAGATACGGTACAAATAGAAGTACGACGATTGATCTGGTTCTACAGTACTGCAAAAAAAAGAAATAATATGACTTGTGATGAATAAATAAATCATAATCTTAAAAAATATTTGTACAAAAAATATAAACGTTAAACAAAAAATCTTTATTCTTCTCTCTAATAATAACTTGTTACTTTCTCTACTTTCTCTTTGCTGTTTTGTAATACAAAACCGCCTAATTAGCAAAACGTCTTTTTTTAATGACAAAAACCGAAATAAAAACATTACTTGATTTACGTACGCGATAGATGCATTTATTATTATCAGCTATCTTCCAAATTATTTTAATTAGATCAGATCGTCCACCTTTACATCTTTTTGCAGGCAGTCTTTCAATTTCTTGCCACGTTGAAAATAGATCAATCAATTTAAACGAATTCCCGCCGACAAAGAGAAAGCTATAATATATCTAATCTCACTAATAACGGCGTAGCGAGGATTCCGCGAGACAACCGTAATTTCAGTTTATTAACGGTGCAATTAACGTTATTTACCACCGTGGGAATGCCGAATAGCGAACTTATCGTCCATGAGAAAGCGACACGCGTGAAAGAAATCAGGAAGCGGCGCTTAACTCGCAACTAATTACAGTGGGACGAGATATCTCCGCGCGCATTGCAACATTAATGCTCTGTGAATTTCGAAGAATAGATAAGACGATTTACAGCGCGTCGATAATTCATATTCTAATCGTCGCGCGATGCGCGCCATGCGCCTGGCCGTTTTTCTCCCCCCCCCCATCTGTAAGATAAATTTATGTTCATTCAATTCGATCTGTGACGAGCGAGATAAATTGTTGGCAATTGCAAATACATATTGCATTTATTCCCGATAGTGCTATAATGCTAATATTTGAGCATTGCGCAACACCCGAGGTGAAAATTTTAGTTTAAAAAGGAAATGTTTCGTGTCATGAATGAATGTCCAAAGTATGAAATTTTTGTCAATTTTTCCAGTGTACTTGAAAAATATACATCAGATGAATATAATTATTATTAATATTAAGAGAATAAATTTAAAAATCTAATAATTCTTGTGTCTGCAAAAGCAATTAATGTTCATACGTTTTGAATTAATTTATTTTCAAAGATATGATTTCTTTTTCGCATATTTCTTTTCTCTTACTATTTGGAAAAGCGATTTGAATTAAGTAGTTGTTAATTTCACCAATTTTGAAAACATTACATGAATTTGAAATAATATAAATTCAAAACTTTATTTCTTAATGAAGTTATTTTAAAGTATTATTTAAATGTGTTTTTTACGCTCTAATAATCGAAAAATATAATGCGCGTAGCTTCAGTACTTGCAAAGTTTGGATACCGATTGAATTTTTTCTCTGAGAATAGGTACTTTACCTGTTAAAATTCATTTCAGCAAACATTAATGCTGTAGAATTTGCGCAACCTTCGATCGACACCGGTAACGTTGGAATTGGTGGTTTAGGTCGTCCAAAAGTGCCCCACAAGCAAACGCAGAGCGCCGTAATCATGCCAATAATAGTTCCAATCTCGTTAGCACTCTCACTGAACATTCCAAGAGTAAAGATACCTAAAATCGGTCCTCCGATGGAGCCATGAATGCTAAAAGCAACAGTTGCTAGCGAGCCCATTGTCTTTGCTATTAACGCTAAAAACATGCAAATAACGCCGTTTAAAACGGTAAGAGATTTAGCTATGAACGTGGCTCTACTGTCAGAAAAATCTATTCCAAATTTTCGGTGTAGTGGCTTCACATAATCCTCGAGCGCTACCGCGGCTAACGAATTCATCATAGCGGAAATCGTGCTTAGGCTGGCGCTGAAGATACCGGAAACGACGAGACCAACCACTCCAGGTGACAAGTTCTCCACGGTGAAGTAAGGCAATATTTTGTCGTAGGTTGAAATTTTTTCGGACATTACGGGATCGCAATCTTTGTAGCTCACGTAAATTGACAATCCGGTGAAGCATGTTAAAAAGCCTACCAGTAAGATGAATGGACCACACAGAAACAGCGCATGTGTAGCTACTTTTACGTTTCTGCGAAAATAAAAATAGATTGTTGCACGTACACTAGCAGGATTCTTTAACAAATATCCAATATAATACATTTAAAAAATTAGTAATTAACAGTTTTTTAATTATTTGTTTATATTTCATTTTATTATATTGTATATTTATACTTGTTTAATTGAAATTTAGTTATAGGTAACAAATTTTTAATTTATATTTGTGATAACTTTGATAATAGGTGATTTTTAGATTTTTTCTTTAAAAATAACTGTAATAATGAAAAAATTTTATTCTTTATTCAAGTTTAAACATAAAATAAACGACGGTATTATATAAATATGCTTATGAAATGTACATTGACATACTTAACGGTCATTAAACGTTGAACTTGCACCTGATTCACTGCAACATAGGCTAGATGTATTAATCCTCCTCCAATTAAAGTACTCCATACTGTGTATTGCACAGTTGGATCTATAGTCCATCTAAATAAGAAAGGATTATTAATATATCCATTCTTTTTACTCTTTATTATTTATTATATTATCAAACTTACTCAGAGAAATTTATACGATTTCCCTCTTTCCCGATACGCCAAATGGTATCGATTCCTCCGTCGATGTTTTGAGTGACGATAAAGATGATGATAATAAGAGCAATTAGCATAAGCAAGCCCTGAAAGATGTCGGTGATCAAAACCGCTTTGATGCCACCCAACGTGGAGTAGGAGGTACATATTACAGCGAGTACCAAAATACTCATGGTACTAGACAAACCCGTGGTAGCTTCGAGAGCTAAGGAAGGAGCATACAGCATCACTCCAGTCAGTAACATCGTCTCAGAGAAATTAGCCGCGCTTACAAGCAACCGCATGTACAACCCAAATCGCTTTTCGAGATACTAAGAGAAAGGAGAAATGTAAAGAAACAATAGAATCATATTACAAATAATCCAAATAATATATTTATCCAAAATACATTTAACAATGAACTTGAGAAAGGCCTCAAAGATTAAATCGCAAATGAAAATAATATTAAAGTCAATGAGAACCGACACAGTTGATCGTGTGTGACAAAATCCTATATTAATCACAAAGTATATGCATGTGTCTGTGGTGTGTATGTACACTCATCAACTAAAAGATTGCAACATTTTTTTCCAATGGGTTGCTGAATGCAGCCTGCTTACTGAGCGATTGATTCTTACTTACGAATCTAATCATTTAGATTCAATCGCTCTACGAGCAAGACTAAGCTCCGAAATTTATTGAAAAAAAGTGTTGCAACCTGATGTGTGTATATATTGTATTTGATGATTAATATATGCGTTTTATCACACATAATCGACTATGTTGACTCTCATTGACTTTAAGATTACCTTCTTTTGCAAAATATACTTTTTATAACTGTATAGAAATAGATTTATTATATATATATATAAATTATTTTACAGTTTCTCAAAATCTTTTAAAAAGGTTCTATTAATTCCTATTTTCAAATTAATTTTACATTCTGCACCGTTTTTCTGTTTAAAATTTGGCAAATACATTCAATTATAGTTTACGTAATATTAAACGATATAACTGATTATCTCCGAAGAACATTGAAATGTCGTTTAGACTAGTAATCGATATTGCTCGTGCAAGCATCTGACAATTACCTCATAGATGCTTACGACTTTTATCTCAAAGAAGACTGGTAGATAACAAATGGCAATGATCGGTACGGTGAAAATGCCAGCAGCATACATTAACGCAACGATCAGGCCGCGAATGTAAGTTTCCCCGCTCATTCCGAGCATAGTAATTCCTGATACATGGGAGGCCATCATAGCGATCGAGAGGGGTAAGACACCTAATGAGTTGTCCGCGGAGAAGTACTCCTATCGATGATAATTGTGCGATTGGTTAAACAGCAATTTTGTATTGTACATAGGAAACATCGTTTATGACAACGTCGTAACGTTTCCATAAAGGGATTTTTCATCCGGCATTGTCGCGATGGGTAAAATTAGTAAATCTCGATACTGCTCTGTTTTTTAAGGTCTTTTTATCATAATTATTTAATCAGCCTGTAAAATACAATTTGTCTGTAACTCATTAATTAAACATCCACGTTCTTAATTAAAATGTTAGTTTAAATCAATCTTTGATAAAATTATGGTAAATTACATACTTATATCTTAGAGTCATCTAATCTTGGCTCTATGAATTTATGGAACCATTTAATATTTTTAAGTACTTTTTCCTAAGAATATATGAGAAATAAGATAAGAAACTATACATGATTTACACTAATACATCAGGCGATCAAACGCGTTTTATTTCATAATTATGATAAATTTGAATTGATCTATTATTCGACATTCAAAATTTATGGATCATTGATTAGCGCTTCTCGAGTTATTGAGTCAAATCGTAACGACAGTTAATTAACACGTCAAACACTTAGAAAATTGTTCGAGATTTAATTTATTACCGATACCCATAATTTATGCGGATATTTATCGCAATATGAGATCGATCGTATAACATATATAACGGCATAGATATGATTCGCGTGCAGATTATCGCGATCAGACTGGTTTAATGATGAATTGATCCGTATAGAAATTGATTTTTTTGTAAACTGACCGTGGCAGTACTTTGTCGACCACCGCTGAATCGATAGTAGAGCCCGATAATGATGGAGACAGACATAACTGCGCTGATCACAAGATAATCTTGCCATTGCAATCTGTTAATTTCGCCTTCAATAGGTGTCTATAAATAAGAAAAAAGAGTCTTTTTTACTACAAATTTAAAATCCATAATAAAAAATTTAAGCACAGTTTTTTAACAATTTAATTTTTAAACATGTGACTAACAACGCTAAACTAGTAGAGAAGTTTTCTTAAATATTTTAAAATTTATAATCAAAATTGTAATAAACATATTTTGTAAGATAATTACTTGTATTTAATTATATAATTATGTACTTACATCCATTCCGTAAAATTTACACCATTTACTTGACAAAAAATTCAACTTCGATCTTACTAGTTAAATTTTGGAAATTTTCACTGAAATAAAAGATTTCCGCAACTTTTTTTCTACACTTTTAAAACACCAAGAGCACGTAGATCCAAATGTCATGAGTATTCGACAAGGTCTTACTAACAAATGTGTCCGTTTGCATTGCATGATACAAAAATGCATGAGAAGTTATTACGTAAAGAATTGCTCGGCATATTTAGTGTTAAAACACGCAAACCACAGATTTCATCGGTAAATTAGACTTCATAATATGTAATAGACGTGGTAACATGTTGTTCAGTGCTAATTAATGGTTAGATAATTAAAAAGCTTATCTACGAGAATACTGTGAATATCAATGAAAATGGAAGTTGAGTTTCAAAAACAATTACATTTGAACATATTCATTGTAAATATATATGTATAATATATAAATATATATAACAGATTTGTCACATGTAATATGAGATAGCTTTTTAAATCAGTGGGTTTACGAATGTTGTGAACGTTAGCTGTAATATTAGATATACCGTTTGAAATACATTGAATCTTGAGGAAAGATTAAATGGCGATTATTGGATAAGGCTCAACCTTAATTTAATGTGCCGTAGACGATATCGTTCAAGATGATTATCTTTACACACCAGTTGGTGCGATGGATCAATTCACTTAACAGCGATGAAAACGAAAAGAGATAGATAGAAACTTCGAATCGATAGATACATTTAATCCCAACGTTAATTAAATAACAACATAATTAAATCTATCTAAGAGATCATGTCTTCGTACCAATATTATATCGTACATTTATATTTCCAGCGCACGCAATTAAATTTTTGTTTGAACTGGTTATGAACAGGTTTCCCATATTTATTTTCTGATATTAAAATGCAATAATACAGTTTATACTCGTAAAGATAAAAAAAATCGGAATTAAAATATATTTGGTAACATAATAATATGATGATAAAGTAAGAAGTGGAAAATTTATTTTGCAGAAGACATATGAAAGTGGCGGGCGCGATTTCTGTTATATAACTGCAGTTACATCGACCTAATAATTATCTGTGTATAATAATGCTTTATCATATGTCGATATTTTTTTAGTATTACGATGCTAAATACTATTATTTTGGTAACGAAGAATAATTGCAAAAATATATGAATAATCGATGGCAGGGAATCAGTATATATAACTTGAAACTTTTTAAAGTTTTGATATATATATGTTCACACAAATACATTAGTTACAAGTAACTTTCGTTTATATTTCCATGAATTGAAGTTACATCATTAAAGACCGATACGGAGAATTAAGTACGTTCTTTTTAATAGCACTTATTAAATACCTATTTTTATAGTTCTATAATAATTTAAAATAATTTAAAAAAGAAGGAAAAGGGAGAATAAAATTAAAAAAAATTTTTTAGAAAGTTTGAAAGTGCTAAGGAAAACGTATCCATTATCTTGTTCACTCTTTGGCGCATATTTAATTATCTTATTTGAATTTATTTCTTCCGATACAGTTAGAGTTATGCGGCACAATAATAGTTAATGACAATCCCGTTTAAGCGTCAACTAATTTCCGACATTGTTACTGGTCTGTCGATCGCGTTGTTTTACGGGAATAGCATTGCCAATAAAAGAGGGGAAAAGAACTGCGGACAAAAGAGGAACAGGGAGAGAGAAAGAGAGGAGGATAGAATGAGGGAGAAAAAGAGGAACTCGTAAGTGGTGAATTCCCGTCATTAAGTCGTTAGCCGGACGACAGCAGACTAACTGTCGGCTAACTGGCTGCTGAACTTGATCGACCAATCGTTGACCCCCACGGTCAATCGAAATTTACCGTGTGTTAACCACTCTTGTTTCATGTAAGTCTTCCATATTATCCGGATGCGTAGACTGCTTTCGATAATTTGATGAGGGAAAATATCGCGATCGTGAAACAGCCTGAACTGTTCAATTTGAAGGTAGTGCAGGGGTTAATGTAAATTTTGTTCGCGAGTCAATTATTTGGAAAGCTACGTGTTTCCGTACGTGATCTGTAATTGTCTTCTTGCATTATAATTAGGAACTTGTAAAGAGATATCTCATTTTTAAGGTATTTAATCTCAAATGTTTTCTTTTCTTAAAAATACATTTTTTTCTCTCTGAACGTAAAAGTTCATCTATGCAAACAAACAGTAGCGAAGTACTAATTGATCTTGCTCGTTATATGCGATTACATATTCTTAGAAGTATTCAATATTAAGCTTTTTCACACCCATCGTGTATACCCACACCCAAGCATTAACGTCACCGTTTCAACGAAGGTGTTAATTAACTTGACGTACATTTAGCGAATCTGGTTGGCATCTTGAAGTTTGTGAAACGTATAAATCCAGAATTTCATTTCTCTTTCAATATAGGTATACAAGGCGAGGTATTTTCGATCATGCTATTAAATAAATCCAATATAGATTAATTTTGTATTGTCTTTTTAATTTTACTTTTTGATAAAATGAAATGGATTGTATTGTCTTTTTAATTTTACTTTTTGATAAAATGAAATGGATTTCAGCTCGTTTCATGCTTGCACAAAATTTTGTTTCCAACAACATATTTTTTAAAAATTAATTCAGATTATATTTAAAATCTATGATTACTATTTTATAAATAAGAAATAAATATTATATAATGCGCATTGTAATTCACTATGCGGACACGAAGATACATATTTTGCATTGAAGAGGTGTTGGAAATTACCGTTATTCGATTCGCCTGAGAATGTAAGCCGATCTGATAATGCTCGCGTGCAAGTGAGTTCCCATAATTAATTCCAGTCATTAATTAATAACGAGATGGCTGATCCCCTGTCGCACGTTTGTGGTATTCGACTCAATTCGTGCGTGATGCCACGCTTCGTCTACCGTGTTGATTTTGTGCTCTTAATTAATCCAATGTGTTTAACACATGGGGAACGTAATAATCACAAGGATCAATTCCAAGAATTAATTTCTTTAGGAACATTTTTAGGAAGATTAAATATACATTTAACAAATAATGATGTAAGGAAGCAATTTTTGGTATAACAAAATATAATGTAAAAAAGAATTTCTCCTATAAAGTTATTTTTAAATTAATTCGCGGAAAAGATGCTTTTGCATCAAAATTCGCTGAGGCAACGTTATGAAACTGTTGTTATGATACTTGACATTAGACTTACTGTCGTAAAGAGTCTAAATTGTGACTCAGAATTGATATGATCTTACAATATCTTTTTCATCTTTTCCGTTGACGAAGCGTTTCTACTCACGTATAACGTGTATTTAAATTATCTGAGCTCATCGGGCATTAAATTACTGCTATCAAGTAAATTTTTATCACGTTTATTTGAATTATTATGAAAATAAAAAACTGTTATCATCACGTCAAGATCTAATTTTTGCTTAAGTATCGCTTTTTTAATATCGTATTTAATTTATTGCATTTATTTATACACGGATTTTGTTAGGAAAGACAATTCATGAGTTTTCGTCGATTATTATATTTTACTCATGTAAATAAATAATTAATACACGTGGAATCACAGACGTACGTACGATTAAAACTCAGATAAATTATTTCCCAAATTATCTCCCTAAAAATGGTCGTATTGAATATTGTGAAAATTTAATTACTGACACTAATAACATACGTTTTGATTTACTTAAAAAGATTTGGAATTACGGAACAGCAGAACTCTTTACATAAAAAACACATAAATATTGATATTGTTAGCATTTTAAGAATATTATATATTGTTAAAATATTCAAAGATATAATTTTTAATATCATTATTTCTTTGACACATTAATTTGCGACACATTTATAATATTAAATAGTATTCAATAGATGTGACATGCTTATGATACGAGATATTATGTTTTTCTCACATTAATATAACGTGACTTGGAAGATTCCACGGATTAAGCGATCCTAAAAGTTTATATTAATAGTAACCGTTAGTCTTCATCAAGTCGCGCAAGTGTCAATTGGTTCTCTTGATATTATCGCACAGTTCGTCATAACTCCAAGATGCGGGCTTTGCTACGAATTCCAAGGCACGATAAAAAATATATGGGTCTCTGCAGTATAGCACGTAGTACATTACCAAAGTTATCAATTAAGTCAATTAACAAAGTCTTGCGCTCTTCTTTAGTGGAGGCAAAAGAAATGCCTCGCGAAGGCCTTTTCACTACACAACGCACGTATCATTGAGCGGCAAACTTGCCATGGAAAGTAGAATATGACAAGACCGCGTATTAAAATTCCTGCATACGTCGAGGTGCTGGTTAACAGGATTAACGAAGTGTGGCGAGCGACGATTTTTCGGAATGTGCCAATCTATCGTGATGCTATAGCTTAATGGATATTCGGAATCGATAAACTACCAACGTTAAGCAAATTTGCATGTAATGCTGCAACTGCGAATATCGAATCAGAATCAAGGAAATTCAATAGCAATTTGAAACAAAGAAAAACGATGCAATTTATTAACATTGGGAATTTTTATAATTTTAAATGTGCCTTTCGCGGGATACTTATTTGATCGATTTACCCTATTAATCATTAGTGTTATTAATTACTCATTAGTGCCAATGTTATTAAGAATTAATGATTGCAAGGATTATCGATTTATCTTAATTACGAAGATGACTAGATTACAGTATACGATATTAAGGTTATAAAATAGAGATTTAAAAAAATATGAAGCATTATATAAAAAAATATGATGCGCCATGTCAAAAAGATCGATGCGTGAAACGCCCAAATGCGTTTTTTATGTATTACCACAGTTATATCTTGCATTGCGACACGGAATATTCAGATCCGCAATGCACCTGCAAGTAGAAACATTTCCGACCACCAGCACAGCGTCACGCAACAATCACGCTGTCGGTTACGTCAAACGACATTCCCGGCAAATTCTTTCTGTTGCAATTTCGATGCCGTGTTCGATATATCGACCGACAATCACTTGCAATCAAGGCCATACGGGTGCGGTCATTAATTGTATTAAATTACATGGGTCGAAGGAAAAAGCGGAGCAAAGTATATACGAAAGCATTGATGTGATTTCTGATGCACGATTAGAGATCAAATATTACAGAAATCCATCTTTGTTTTCGATAAAATTAATTAGGCAGCTTATTTTATTTTACAGAAAGAACCAAATGAACCAAGAAATCGCATGTCAATCGTGAACTCTCTTTATGAATGCAGTTGTACTGAACTATTAATTACTTCCGATCGTGCACAATAACGGCAATTATTCGTTGATTGATTATTGAATAATTCCAACAACATATTGTCGGCGTTATTCAATAATCATTTACGTTATTAACACATGTCAATACAGACAAATATAGATAAAATACAGAATACAGTTTAATCTAAATTATCAAATTTGGTCACAGTTAATATTTTAATTTTTAATAGATTTTATTTGAAAAATAAAATTATGTTTTAACAGAAACTATAATTATTAATTATGATCATTTTTATTAAAAAAGCTAATTATTACCGTTATTAAGAAGGATAATTGATTATTTTTTGTATATACAATATAAAAAAATGTCGCTTTCATAATTTATGATATCCGCAATTTTATGTGACCCAGTCAATAACAAAGTAAGGCCTAACAATTACAAGCACACGCTAGATCGTGAAGTATGAGACGTCTAGGAAAACAAATTGCCGTCAGGCGGTCGACTGATAGAGCATCAATTCCTTGCAAATTCTCGCGGCGATTACATATTTTCTAGGCACGCCTCGTTATATATCACTTTATCGTTGCATCATGAACTCAAAGTGTTCAATGACTTGGCGGTCAAGTCGTTGTATTTGCGCCATAAATAAAATAGCCGGATTTTGCACGCTTAATGCTGCACATTAATCTCGCATCCTCATTCTTGCTGCGGCGAAAAGGTCATAAAATGCCGGTATTATTATTTTCATTCGTAATGATGTATATAATTTGAAATAAATACATAGAAAGAAAAATTTATAGAAAGAAAAATATCATAAAATGATTCTTGCAGTGTTTTATTAGATATTTAAAAAACTATTATATATAATTTATGTTTTGAGACATAATAGTTTATTTTCACCCAATGTAATACAATACAATACAATATAATGTAAAGTATTTATACCAAAATTTATATTTCATATCAATTTATTAGAATGTAAAAACTTTAGACGATTATTACAGATATCTATGTTTGAATTTGACTCTAATTTGCCCTTCTATTTTCTTGATATTTCAGTTTATTTTCAGTATTTTATACGAGAAATTTTTATTTTATGAAATGTATACAGTTCTTGGAATCATTTTACTGTTACGATATGATTAAGATATCTGTAAAAAAATTTATAAATGAATATTTATTATTCTTCGAACGTTATCGTTAAAGTTTACAGCTTTGAATTAATTTCTTTGCTATTTTTTTTATTATTTACGCACTTTATCTATGCAGATGTTTCATCCTTGCGCCGAGATCGATAATGCACCGCGAGATCGCGAGACATGAAGTCGCCACTGTTCTCTTGACAACACGTGACTGTCTAGCGACTGGTGATCGTACGTTCTATGTTCAAAACTTTATGAGCTGTCTGAAGCCTAATTATATACGCCAACTCGCAGTAGGCTATGTATATGAGAGTCACGTGATAATGACAGGAAACGTGTCGAGCACAAGAGAAATGCGCTCTCGAACGGTTCTTGACGGCATCGCGTGACTTTTGAGAACGACAATCTCCCATCCAATTGCTGCTCTATCAGACGTCGAAAATGACATCTTTCTGATGACGCGTTATTAGAAAAATTCGCATGCAAGAATTATTGCAGGAATGTGATAAATTGCTAATATGGATCGTGGTAACTCAATTAACACAGGAAGTTATTTTTGTTGGCACGATTTGATAAATATCACAATGAATATAAAGTCAGCGATTTATCATGGTTAAAAATCCGGTTATTCTAACAATAAATCAAGCGTGTCAAATATAACGTCATTTTTTAGACTTTGTAAATGTTATATTAGTGGTATCATATAGGACGTATAAAATAAACATCTGTCATTATAAAATATAAAAGAATATCGCAGACAAGTCGTACAATGTGTTCCATTTAGCGATCCAATCGATTAATGGCATGCGAGACTCTATGCTCTTGAAATATCTCTTGGTCACCAAAAGCAATTGAATTTCGAGCTTGTTCTGTGTGTTTGACAGCGCAGTTAGCGATGGAAATGTGCGGCCTCGAACCCACCCGCGACAGGACCGATGACGACATTGACGATAGCCATATCTCCTTAATGGATCGGCTTAACAAGTCAAATTACATGTTCGCCGGCCACTGTTGACGTTACTTCTAAAAATGTGCAGGGGGAATGTTGTTTTGCCAATCGGTATTGATTGACAGGGTGATTTACAAGCTCAGCGTGCTGCCGATCTATCGTTGATACACAACGAATATGAGCTACTATTGTATTTCTTTCCATAGCTTTTCTTTCCGCAACGCACTATTTATAGAAATAAGTCATTTTTCATGCTGTCATTCATAATTGCCGGCGCAGCGCCTATTAACTGTGTTTTATTTGCCAAGGGTAATTAATTATCTTTCATTTACTAAGAGATAAATTACATATTTATATAGTTACATCCTTTCGTTTAGAATAGTAATTGATTTTAGGATATATGATTGCCAATTATAAAATAACAAGCATTCGTTGAGAGAAGTAGTGTAAAAACTTTACAATTTTATTAATCTTTATAATAATTAATATTTTGTTTATATTTAATACATGAATGCGCATTTAATGTAAATTTTCATACTTAGTAACATCAGTTATATCACGTTATATATGTCACATCAAGAGAAAAAATTCAATTATATTCCCTCTGTTGAAATATGATAACGTCATAAGATGATAACGTTCAAAATTGCCGGATATTGCATAATGGGAATGAGATGAGTCTTGAAGTTCCTTCTCAATGAAAAATGGCAGTTTGTCCTTGAACTTTAAATATATCGTCTGAATAGGTTTGCGTTTTTTAGCTTCATTTAGCACTGACCTACTTTGTATCGGTATCAATTAACGTTATTAACGCGTTTGTATCATCAGCTGAATAGTTACGAGGTCGGACTATGACTAATACAATCACTGGGAAAAAAATCTTTTGCAGCTTTGTCACGACGTAATAAATTGCAGTGTTTTAAACTTTCGAGAATTGAAATCACTATACTGTAACGCGCGCGGAAACGCCAATATAAATTACAAATCTCCCTATTTTATAATAAAGATTCTGATCAGATTAGATAGCTACAAGCTTTACATTGACCTATATTCCGATGCGCACAACGGGCTCGAGTTTTATTGTAGCGTGTGCACTTCGCGGTTAATTAACTCGGTGTTTAAATCCGGCACGTACGCAACAATTGCTCATTTCCATTTTTTACACGCGTCGGTCAACGCGCGCCGGAAGTGGTCACAACATACAACATTGTGATGTCGTACGAATATCCAGCGACACTTACAAGCGAGATGAAAGACATAGCGACGCTCGCCAGTGGGATGGTGGGATGTCTCATATGGGACACTGAAATTATGCGGAACGCAAACGTTATGGCGTTGCGTAAACAGTAGTTAACTCGATGTAGGAAGATACGTACGGTCGCTGACTTACAATCATGACGTATGGCGTTGCGTGTTGCGTTTGAATCGCCAGCTATAAATCCCATGGAGATAGCCAATTGGGACGAAGGTACATAGATCTAGGACGATACAGATCTATGAGGGTGGCTGCGACCTTACGTCGTAAATATTACGTCAGGCCTAAAGTTGAATTCGGAGAAGCAGTGGTCTGGTCTGGTTTAAATTAATGTTGACATGATCAGAGTGCGCCGAATTCATAGTTTCTGACATATCTCAAATAAATATGTCAAATAAATAATTTCAAGAACGTATAATCCCGAGAATCAAGAAGTTTGCTCACGTTCATGCGATGTTTATTTTATTTTATATTCAAATTCCTATACCTCAACCACAATTTAGAAATAATTTGTAATAAAAAAAATAATGTGTAATAAAAAAAAGAAACTGAATCTCTAAGTTCTCCATTTATTATTGACGTCATTAGCAATAATGTACAATAATTAAATTATATACGTCAAAGTAACAATAGCTACATGGTGAATTATATCTGCTACTACCAGTGTGTCTGTCTCTTACGACATCGCGTTGCCGGTAGATTCACATTTCCTCCGGCAGTCGTACGGTAACGAGCTATGCAAAAGCAAATCCGTGTAGTCATGAAACAATGGAAGTTCGTATATCTATAGATCTGTATGTATATAATCTGTGTACGTTTATGCGTGTGTACGTAACAATGCGCAACGATTCACTGATAGATGCGTACCTTACATCGAGAAGCTATTGGTATGCCTTTAACAGTCACGAGATCCACGTGAGCAAACACATATCTATATGCGTACATATGAAAGGATTCCTGAATGGAGAACGGCGGATCAGAAATGGTGCTTCTATGAATTGAACGATTTCGCGATAGGCTCGATCGTAGATTATTTTCATGATCTTGAATAAATATATAAAATTATTTTAAAAGATTTATATATATTTAAAAAGATTTATATTTTATATTTATATTTTAAAAGATTTATATTTTTTAGAGAATAATTCCTACGTAGCAATCTGAAACAATTACACGGAGAGAATTTTCTTTTAAAATTTACCAAAATTCTAAGAAAAAATTCTCTCCGTGTAGAAATCTGCATAGTGTAGTTTTTTAATACAACAAGTTATTTGAAAATTTATAATTTTGTATAACTTATTTAGTAATCTTTGCATAATAATTTGTGCATAATAATCTTGATACAATAATCTCATAACTTTTTCTAGATATATAAATCTCTCTACGGCATTAGTCTACAATATTCTTATACGTAGATCTATGTTGTAATAGAAGTCTTGACTCTGAATGTTCGCAAAAAATTGTTTGCTACGGCAAGGTGACTTGAGAGGAAAAATCTAGATTCGAAAGTTCTCATCGCATCGCTGTCGCGTTGTGGAAGTTATACGTTCATTCCGTTATTTATGCCCGCTATAATCCCATCAACGTGGAAATATGTCTTCTGTCTCCACGCCCACCAGGACCTTATTCCGTTACTATCTGACGAGTTTTCCTGTGCGCATAGAAACGTTCGAGAGCGTTGTAGATTGTTACAGGGATATTGATTACTTGCGGATAATTGGTACTTTCTGCCGCACACAGAAAAACTGGAAGATTTACGATTATAAGAAATTTCCCGAGCTAAGACATAATTATGTAATATAATTTAATTTACCATATCGCAGTTTAGAATTTTTATCTTATTATTTATACTTATTGATTGTAACGCATTAAAAGAAAACACGACACATGTATAATTTAATTACTTTATCATTAAAATAAGTCAAAGTATATTCTTTAAGAGACGGAAAATTTCTTTTGCTCAGATTGTTGTAGGTAAGGAATGTACACGATATATGATAAATGAGGCTGTCTCCTTATTGGTAATATGTATTCTATGTAACATATGAGTATATTCCGCCAAGGTTGACATTAAATACGCTGTTTGTTGTTACAGTTATGCAACAGTCATGATGTAAAATATCTATGCGTCATCGATATTCACTCAAGAATGATTTTTAACAGATAGATTTCTTTTCCATTGTAGGTGGCAGTTACTAGTTGCATTTAATTAATATTAATAGATTAAATATTCAATATTTTACTTTTTTACAATAGAGTTCTTTAATGACGTATACATATTATATTAATCTGAAATTAATAAAGGAATTTGCGAATAAAATTAATAACTGGTATATTCTGTAAGTGGTGTATACACTCTGAACGATAAAAAATCACTCAGCAATTGACCGTTAAAAAAAAGTCGCAACCTAGTTTCGGGATCAATGCGAAGTGCATAAAGGAAAAGAGATCGAACGGCGTAGATTTAATTAACGATAAATCATTAAGAACGACGCTGGCGACTTCTAATCGGGAATTAGAGATCTCACCGTCGGCATTTTCGCGTCGTGGCTTCAATGAAACGTTGTATGACTATGCTACAACGACGATCGGAATTTTATCTTCAAACCACTCGCGTGGTAATGCTCCGCACATGACTAGGTAACTTTATATCCGATTCTCGATCAGCGCGTGGCGTCTAATTTGTTCGTGTTTAGTATTCTGCATGTTATTAGATACGGTCAAAATGCAAACTCATATCTATTTCCTAAAGCTACATTATTTTTGTAGATATTTGCAATATAATAACGATAGTAATGATTAGAATAGCACATCAAAATAATAAAGAATAGAAATTTTGATAATTGATTTTATTTGTGCATTTATACATCTAATACACTTAAAAATGTTTTTTTTCATTTCTATTTTTATATATAAGTTTTATAAACATATATTTCAAATATAAATACACAGACGCTAATATATCAATTTGAGTGAATATACAACTGACTTCTATGTAATGGATTTGTTCTGTTTTGTACGTGTCTCTATAAAATTTCAATCTAGGGAGAACTTGATGTTTGTCACAAATGACGTGGCTACATAGGAAAGGCTTACAATTAACATTGCTATAAAACATAAGCGAATGTCATGCATATCGTGCATATTTTGCGAAAAAACCGCAACAACTCGCAAGAGGCTCTTTTTACTTTCGGTCAGTCCCTTCTTAAAGTCCAGCGCTTTATCTCTGCTAAACAAGGCGTTATGCATAAACCAGAGGTAATATGCATTAAATTATTGGGGTCAACCGTCCGATGCTAATGCTTTAAGCGACCGCGCCGCTCTATTCTGCCAAGATAAACAACAGAGAAAGTAGGCAGGAGAGACTTTGCGTAGATACGTACATAAGGGAGCTTTTTGCAGTCGACGTTAATAATTCTTCCGTTAACCGGTCGGATTAGACCTGAAAAAGTCGCTCTAATAATGAATGGCTCCAAGTTCTACGAAGCAATGTCTTGTGACACAAATCAGAATGTAATAAAATACCATATGAGATAGTTTGTGCAATGTTTCCTTGTTTATGTAACTAAATTGACAAAATTGCTATCTATTATATATTTATTTTACATTTACAAACAATTAGGTACATTACATATTATTAGGTGTTAAACTTAATTCCTACCGCTTTTCGTCTCCGAAATTGATTTGTTTCGAAGGGAAACACCTTAATCAAAGTATTATTAATAAAGTATCATTAATTAGTAATAAAGTAGAAAATGGAGGAAATTAAGGTATTCATTCATCTTCCCTTCAAAACAAATCAATTTTGGAGAAACGGCAGGAATTAAGTTTAACACCTAATAAATAAGCATATGTGTGTGAAAGAGGAAAATATTAAAATAAATTAATTAATTCAACGAAGTTATGTGATTTACGGATTATTTCCATGTTTTGATACATCGTTAAATTCCAACGTTTCGTGAATATTGTAATTCACTTTATCAGTTCAAGAAGCAACATGATATTTAGTCGCTTCTCTGGGGGATGATAAAGTGAACTGCAATATTCACAAAACATTTAGCATTTAACTATGTATCAAGATACGGAGATGACTCGTAAATCATACAAATTTTGAAGAAAATACTCGTGGAAGTTTCAAAAGTATTATTATTAAATTAATAATTGGTACAATTAATAATGAAGTTATTAATTGTATTAATAACTAAGAAGTTATAAAGCAGAGTCTAAAATATCTCCAACATTTCAATGAATGAGTTTTCCATTGAAACTCTTGCAATAACGTTACAAAGAAGGTTAAAAAGCGACAACGCAAAGTAACCCATGATAACCCACCATTCACTGTCGGAGCTGGAACTCAACGATAATAAACTGGATGACCAGAAGATAAGAGTCGTTCTTACATATCGCGGCGCCACGATTGTATTCATGACATAATCACCGGAATTAGTGCGATGAAAACATGCCGCTCAAATTAAATGAATATTGCGTATTTGTGAGTTGCGTGACGCATCGCACGAGCATGTGTGTCCATCCGAGAAACAGATAGCCAGGATTATAAACCATCCGACATCCGTTCGCTTGTGCATTCTCCATAATTAGCCTCGGGAGCGTTCCAATTATCGCGCCGCTCGGCGATCAGCAGTAATTAAGCTCGTCCAAGTTCAGAATCCACATCGCGTATATGCATAACGGCAGAAGATCATGAAACCGGAATTGACCTCCGTGACATGAGCGATGAGCTTTATATAATATATGTCTGATTTTACACTACTTGAATCATAGGCAAGACTTCGTCTGAGATTAACTTTTTTCTTCTCTCTGTCTTTATAAGCAATAATTAAAACTGCATAAATATTAAATATATTAATAGTATTTATCGTTCTCTTACTTCAAAAGCGACATAACTCAGAAAACGTGATTTTTAGTTATTACCATGAATGAAATAAATAAATGTTACCTTATTAATCATCAAAAGTGGACTATCTTAACTTCATTTTAAAAATCATTAAAATTGATTCAACTGAAAAAGGGATAATTTTTCTATTTAAAATTGTCAAGATTGTTATAAACTCAAAAAAAATGATTTTTAAGGGTTGTGAAATAAAAACGACAAAAATGACATTTATAATTATTTTAAAATTATATTTTTTTATTGATATTATAATGTTAAAATTATATTTTTTTATTGATATTATTTGATTATATAATAATTTTCTATCAAATTATAAAATAAATTTTCTTCTTTTTTGAGACACTTAATTTTTTTAATTGTATCACTTTTGTAGCAAGGGAGCGATATACATAAAAGCTATTTGTTATCATTTTATTTACAAATTTACAAAATTACAGTATAATTTAAAATCGATTAGATCTATTTTAGGTGTGTTTGTCGACATTGTCGATTTTTCTTGATTTAAAATATCAGGTTTTATAAATGCGTATTTAATATGCGCGCGCGCTTATATACTGCCGCGCGCTACCGGAACAATGAAACTCGATTGAAGGATTACGTAAATTATTTGGTAGACATCTGCCCTTTGGAATGCCAACGAGGTATGAAGGCTTCTGGCATGACTCGAGAGAAGGTATTTCATCATTAACCCTATAAATCCGACAGGTGCGTGTCGGGATTACAAGTAGTTACGCAAGATATTTCATCTTTAAGTAACAGATTAATTATATTGTAGACAAGAAGATTGAAAAAGATAATAATACTAATTGTACTGAAAATATTAAATATAAAACACACGCAATATATAATATTAAGATTCACAAAATAGTATTTCAAATAAAAGGTTATTTTTTTGAACTAAGAATTTAAAACTTTTTCAATTTATATTTGTTTTTGATGTCATTAAATTGTCAAACTTTATTTTTGATGGTTAGAGGACATCCATCGAATGTACATTACGAAATAACATTCGCGCGTTCTGATCATAAAGTACAAATTGAAGACAATAAGCGGTACGATTTCTTTAATCTTTCAAAAACTTTCAGTCAGTAACAGCTGTTTCTGGTCGGTCGACTGGTTTGCCAAGAACTTGCTGAACATTTTATGTTAAAACTGGAACACTTATCGTTCTTTTGGTAGACAAAACCAACGACGAGAATGGAATCGTAAAGCGTCTTTTTCTCTATAATAGTCAACAGTTTTATCCCTCGAAGCAGTACATTCGTCGCAAAAGCTTCGATACGCTTTAAGTGGTGGCAAAGAGTGCATTCCTACTATTTTCTACCATTGTGTTGATAAAAAAGTCGATATAAAAGAATGTAGAAACAGTAAGTTGGATTATTCAATGCATTCGCAAATATATCACTGTATTTTTATTGTTTCTTTCTGTATTACAAAGTCGTTATAAATTTAAAGTTAGAATGATTGCAGTCTCTCTCTCTCTCTCTCTCTCTCTCTGCCATTCATTATTATAAAAGTAAAAGAATATGTCTATTTATAAACAAAATTATATATGCATGTATTATAGAACAATATAATATAGCAATATACATTAAAATGATTTCTATTTAATTATAAAACGATAAGATTTGAATAAAATACGAAATTAAGATAACATCGATGCGCAATTTGTATGAACTAGAAAATATATGTATATAAATTCATACAGAAAGATTATTAGACACTAGGATCCAGTTTTGACCGAGTAAAGCTTTTTGCTTCTTTGTATTAAATTATGGTAATTTCACATTTTGATGTCTCGTAGAATAATCGTAAAATATATAACGGCAAAATACAAATGAGCGTTAGAAGTCAGCGCTGGATATTATATTGCGCAATGCTAACTAATACCTATTAATATGTCACAAACTCAATATTGTACGTTTCGGGAAAATTATTTTATGTATCTATTTTTTAAATTCGCTAGATATTGGCAATATCATATTGCAGTAAAGGAAAATCAATGAATTAAAAAAAGGAATGTAAATTTCTACATACGCTAGCTAAATATTAATAACAAAGATTTAAGTATTATAATTAATTTTTGCTATAAAACATTGCGCAATTTGTCTCAGTAGTAAAATGATGAAGAAACGTCGGTTTTATATTTAAATGTATATGATACATATAATTATACATAATATATTGTACACAGAAAAAAAAAAAATTTAAGTAAACATTTTTTTTAATAGTTCCAAGTAAATATTTATTGAATGTAAATATATATTTATTTGATACAAGAACTATTAATTTGATTTAAGTATCGTTATATTTTGTTGAGCAAATTCTTATTTGCCCTAAATGTTTACTTGGAACTATTCAAAGAAATATTTACACAGATTTAGCTAATTTTTTCTTCAGTGTATGATACAATATGTATATAAATATGTATAATATATGCAATATATGTATCATATTTAAATATATAAAAATTATTAATGTGTGTGTACAACATAGTGTTAAATAGAATAGCTTGATGATAAATTTTTTAAAATTTTCTTTTAAAAATCTTTTATCCTGTAACATCAATGATTTCATAGTTTTCTCGTATTCCCGGATCGTAATTGTCGTGATTCATGAGTTCTCATGTGCGCTGCCATATTATGCACTTCTATTACTCTGCATATAGGGCAGTTAAGCCTCGTTGGTCCTCTTTGGTTAGGAGGTTCATTCCTGTTACGATTAGGAGGTACATTATTCCTGTTTTGGTTGGATTGATTTCGAGATGATTGAGACGGCCGATACTTCATATTGTAATTTTAATTCTAATCGGTAAAACAATTGATTAGATAAAAGTAATCTTATATGTAGTCTGCGATTGAGTAACTTGAAACTCCTTGTTGGGTATGAATATAAATGTTCGCGTTTTTGCTGTATTTTCGTAACAATGCAATATGTATTCTTAGAAAGTGTTGAAAATAATTTTTTGATATTTTTGGTATGCCATGGTACAATATAGTAACATACATAATGATTTATGTATATATATGTATAACTTAAGAATAAGAAAATATAGTTTAAATCGGACTCTCAAACTTTACAATAATAAATAACACAATAAAATTAAGAGTAAAAAGAGTGAGCGCGGGAAAAATGTATGCGCACACTGAGAGAAATGTTTTTGTTATAGGAGCAAATCAAGGGAAGGTAAATGTGATATTTGTTAAAAAAAACGATCGGTTTGTTACGATTGCAAATTAATTCTTCAATGTAACAAATAATCAATAGTATCGCTAGCAAATAAGAGGCTCATGTATATATATATATATATAAGTCGTAGACGGTTGTAGGGTCTCAAATCGTAAGAAATTGACTAATTCTAGTCAAGTATTCTCCCTATATTTGACTGTGCTTGGTCGGTTTCCGACAACTTAAGACTCCACGATCATTTACGAATTCTATGTAAACGAGCTAAAGTCTATCCAAAAGATAGGTTAGATTCTATATACTTTGTTTCGGTTACTAATAATTGGTTGGTAGCAGACTAGCAGCAATCACATCAACATAATTTGTTGTCACATATTTACCGATCACCGGTTAAAGGTACTGGTGGCTTGCTATAAATTAACAAAATTCTTTCTCTCAGTGCATAAATGTATGCGCATCTTAATTTTATTGTTATTTATTATTATTAGGATTAAGATTCAAAATCTTAGAAATCTGCTAATTGGTCGAAATTACTGTTTTGAGAAATTAGATTCAAGCGTGATTATTTCAACATATTCATTTATATACATTTCCTTTGTACTGTCTAAAAGTGAATCAGTATATTATTATTGAAAAACAGTAAATATTCGTTGATGATTAAATTTGCAGTTCCAAGTGTAGCATTGAAATCACTGATTCACTTTTAGAGAATACTGCTAGATCTTTTTGCAATAATATATTTCTGTTATATATACTTACACTTTTTTTCTTTTTTATATTCTTATATTAATAATTTGTTTACGTATTCCAAATATTAAAGATTTATGTCAAAAATAGCAGATGTTAATTGTTTAAAAGTAAAAACGTTATTTATAATATTTTTCGTTTAGCACTCGTCTTTTTAACTTTTATGTTCACTGGCACTATTTTGCCTGTGTCGTTCGAATCATGTCACGATCTCAACTGCCAGAAATTGTTCTGCCGAATTACCATAAGTATCCTTATTAGACGCCAAGTAAACATCTCGATAAACATACATAGAATACATTGAATTTGAATATTTACACGTTTATAAAATTGTTTTGATTATTATTATTATAACTTATATCTGTGTATTACACTGGGTAACCCATTTTAACCTTAACAAGCAAATATTTCGAAAATATGAAATTTTACCAAAAAACATTTCAAAAGTTGTATGGTATATAAATATTTATCGGAAAAGACATTAAAAATGTAAAAAAAAGGCATCAAGTATATTTTGCAGAGAAAAGATATAAGTATTTTTATTGTTTCTTTCTGTATTACAAACTCGTTATAAATTTAAAGTTAGAACGATTGCGGTCTCTTTCTCTCTCTGCCATTCGTTATTATAAAAGTAAAAGAATATGTCTATTTATAAACAAAATTATATATGCATGTAGAACAATATAATATATAGTAATATACAATAAAATTATTTTTATTTAATCATAAAACGATAAGGTTTGAATAAAATATGAAATTAAGATAACATCGATGCGCAATTTGTATAAACTAGAAAGTATATGTATATAAATTCCTACAGAAAGATTATTAGGCAGGATCCATTTTCGACCGAGTAAAGCTTTTTGCTTGTTTGTGTTAAATTACGGTAATTTCAAATTTTGACATCTCGTAGAATAATCGTAAAATACATAATGGCAAAATACAAATGAGTGTTTGGAGTCAGCCCTGGATATTACAAGTTTTTTTTATTATTTAGTCGCAAAAATTAATTTTGTTAAATAAAGAATATTACAATGTCATATTCATTGAATTTAAATTTTAGCAAAGTGAAATGTATATAAAATGCAAATTAACTACGTGACATATGATTTGAAAACAAAATATACCAGAAAATTATTTTATGTATCTATTTTTTAAATTCGCTAGATATTGGCAATATCATATTGCAGTAAAGAAAAATCAATGAATTAAAAAAAGGAATGTAAATTTCTACGTACGCTAGCTAAATATTAATAATAGAGATTTAAGTATTATAATTAATTTTTTCTATAAAACTTTACTCAATTTGTCTCAGTAGTAAAATAATTCAAGAAACGTCGGTTTTATATTTAATTAAATGTATATCATACATAATTATGCATAATATATTGTACACAGAAAAAAAAAATTTAAGTAAATATTTTTTTAATGGTTCCAAGTAAATATTTACTAAATGTGAATATATATTTATTTGATACATGAACCATTAATTTGATCTAAGTATCATTATATTTTGTTGAACGAATATTTATTTGCTCTAAAAAAATGTTTACTTGGAACTATTCAAAGAAATATTTACTTATATTTAGCTAATTATTTTTTCAGTGTATGATATAATATGTACATAAATATGTATAATATATGCAATATATGTATCGTATTTAAATACATAAAAATTACTAATGTGTACAACATAGTGTTAAATGGAATAGCTTAATAATAAATTTTTTTAAATTTTCTTTTAAAAATCTTTTATCCTGTAACATCAATGATTTCATGTTCTTCTCTCTCCCCCATTTGGTATTCGATGAGTTCTCACGTGCGCTGCCATATTACGTATTTCTATAAATTGTCCGCATATAAGGCATTTAACGGTTCGGGCAGGAGGTACATTCCTGTTTCGGTTAGGAGGTACATTATTCCTGCCTTGGTTGGATTGATTCCGAGATGATTGAGACGGCCGATTCTCCATGTTGCAATTTTAATTCTAATCGGTATAAAACAACTGATTAGATAAAAGTAATCTTATATGTAGTCTGGGATTGAGAAACTTGAAACTCCTTGTTGGATATGAATATAAATGTACACGTGTCTTTGCCTTATTTTTGTATGAATGCAATATGTATTCTGAGAAAGTGTTCAAATAATTTTTTGATATTTTTGGTATGCCATTATATGTACAATATAGTAAGATACATAATGAATGATGTATATAGGTATATGTATAACTTAGGAATAAGAAGATATAATTTAAATCGGACTCTCAAACTTTATAATATTAAATAACACAATAAAATTAAGGGTAATAAGAGTCAGTGCGGGAAAAGGTGCGCATAAATTTATACGCATCTTAAGTTTATTGTTATTTGTTATTGTTAGGATTAAGATTCAAAATCTTAAAAATCTGCTCATTGGTCGAAACTACTGTTTTGAGAAATTAGATTCTAGCGTGATTATTTCAATATATTCATTTATATACATTTCCTTTGTACTGTCTGAAAGTAAATCAGCATATTATTATTGAAAAACAGTAAATATTCGTTGATGATTAAATTTGCAGTTCCAATTATAGCATTGAAATCTCTGATTCACTTTTAGAGAATACTACTAGATCTTTTTGCATTAATATATTTCTGTTACTTACACGTTTTTTCTTCTTTATATTCTTATATTAATAATTCGTTTACGTATACTAAATATTAAAGATTTATGTCAAAAATAGTAGATGTTAATTGTTTAAAAGTAAAAACGTTGTTTATAATATTTTCCGTTTAGCACTCGTCTTTTTAACTTTTATGTTCACTGGCACTATTTTGCCTGTGTCGTTCCGATCATGTCTCGATCTCAACTGCGCTAGAAATTGTTCTGCCGAACTGCCACAAGTATCCTTGTTAGATGGCAAGTAATCATCTCGATAAACATACATAGAATACATTGAACTTGAATATTTACACGTTTATAAAATTGTTTTGGTTATTATTATTATAACTTATATCTATATTATACTGGATAACTCATTTTAATCTTAACAAGCAAATTTTTCGAAAATGTGAAATTTTACCAAAAAACATTTCAAAAGTTGTATGGTATATATATATATATATCTATCGGAAAAGACATTAAAAATGTAAAAAAAGACGTCAAGTATATTTTGCAGAAAAAAGATACCAAAGATAATGTCATAAAAAAAGAAGTGAAAACAAAATAATATTTCAAGTATCTCGATTTGAAAAGTCCCATAGAACACAGTTCTTCGAACGGCATCTTGAAGGCTCCCTTATGATGTAGACATTTTTTCGATATCCTTTAAGACAGTGTTGTATGGAATAACTTCTCATAATTATTACAATATATACATACTGCACAAAGTACAGATAACATTTGAAGTGTATTAAGTATAACAACCTATTAATTAATGAAAGAACGAAATGCAATAGATAGCGTAATGAGATGCGCGGAAACTGAAAAGGGATTTTTACATCGATAACAAGTAGAAAATTGTAGAAATAAAAAATTGAATATGAGCAAGACCTCCAGCAGCAGCGTACTTGACGCGCCCTATATATTTCTCCAATATATGCATTTTTTAATAACATCAATTTGTTTAAACAAAACAATAATTTTTAATTAAATAAGCGAGTTCATTCCTGTAAAGGATACGCGGTAGCGTCCGCTTCTCCTGATAGCAAAAGGAAACCGCTCCATGTGAACGTTAATAGTTAGTTCGTGCAGGCCCGCCGCGCCGACTCTATGAATAAATTCCACAAGCACATAGTGGAAGCGTCACAGTAACGAAGGGACCGGAGAGATTTATATTTCTCTCGTTCACCCATATGTACGCGTGTCCATCTGCCCGTTGAAAATATAGAATTATGATGTTTCCTAGTAATAACACGCCTCGTACGGTCGACACGTGTGTCTTCGACCAGCGGTCGACGTTATTCTTTCGTTTTTATGGTCAACATTCGACTGTGTGGCGATCGGGAATGTGTCGTATACGAAAATGTATGCATATGTGTACTAGGTGCCTGATGAAATTTCGATGATATTTTACGAACGTTCGTAGAATGCCATCCTGCAATGGCGTCACGATAAATTCCTTCCGTGACATGTTCCTGCGAATCAATTCTGAAAGCGGCTTTGCTGATTCATTTTTAACGTGTTATGCCATATTCGCGTAATAGCGTATTCTATATTTATTCTCCGAGTCGTGAAAACAAATTCCGACAATACGACTAGCGCGACTTTTCACTACGAAAATCGTCGCGGATTACCTAACGATGACAAACGGCGCAGGGATTACCAGCGATATCCTGCTGGTTCTGATTTCCTTCGCCGGATTGAACCGTCTTATTATCCGTCCGGAATGGTCCAATAAGATAGTTCTTGAAAAATGGCTGACCTTCCGCTATAGTGCAGATCATACAAGCCATTTTAAACCGAAGTCGGAAATTGCCTAGCTTCCCTAGCTCTTTACACATGGCTGTCATATGTAAGCTTTATATATGTCAGGACACATATGGAGTACCTACACAGCACACAAAGAAATATGCTACATTTAATATAAAATATCGCAATTTTATTTTTTTATAAGCACAAATTTGACGAAATGATTTTCCAAAATTTATAATTTGAAAAGATTATTTTTACGCAACTATACTGTTATACAGAATAAGTAAATAATACCTTAGATTAAAATTTATATAATTTAACATGACATTTATAATAATTGTAAGAAATTTTTATCATTTTAATTTAAATCAGTTTTTGTCAAACATTTTATTTTATCTTTTGATATATCTGAAAAACGGTTACAATTCTTTGTTAAGGAGATGGTTTTCGGTCAAGACAAAGAATGAGTTGAAATTATCATGTGTTCTGAGAAAAGAACATGTGCCGAAGCCTCACAAAAGAGTGGCGAGATTCCTCAAGTGGCCCATGTCTCATTCAGTCGTAGAACCGCAAAAACCTCGCACGACTGTGCCTGACAAATGGCAGACACACGTGTATATCAGATTTGTTCTCTCACGATAGAGACAGAGAAAAAGGGATTAGCTAAGACGATAAAAATAAGAAAAGCCTAGTCGACATTTATCGCGTGCCTGAGTGACACCGAATAATTAATCGATTTGTACTGTAAATTCATTAATACAAGAATTTCTGCATTAATTGTTTTTGCCAATTCAATGCGGTTTTTATTATGAATCAGTAAAAGATACAAGGAACAAATTTATTAGAACTTTACGTTTGAGCGACAACATAAAACGTGAAATACGTTGTATTATCATATCATTTATCACATTTAATAGTAAATGCTATGCGTTTCAGTCCACCTTTAACATATTAATATCTTGTAACGGAAATAATTAATTTCTGATTCTATATATAAGCCAAAAATACGTATATATCTTTATTAAGTTTAATTCGAAATATGAAACATCTCTCAAATATCTGGCATGCGTCCCATCTCCTATTTATTTTTTGGTTAGCATAAATTTTTCATTATATATTTTTCATTAGAATTCTATAATTAATGCAACCAGACTTTTTTTTCAATTTAATAATAAGTCATTTTCTATCATTTTATTAATATAAAAATAGATAAAAAAAAGGATCGTGGAAACAGTAATGGATTATTCAGTGCGCTTGCAAATATGTCATTGTACTTTCATTATAAAACTTTCTTTATTGAAAAGTCGTTACGAATTCAAGGTAGAATTATTGCGTTTTTTTCTCTGCCCTTTGTTATTGTAGAATGTATAAAAGTTAAAAGAAAATTTTATAAGAAAATTATATATCGCATGTAGAGAATAATATAATATATAAAATAATATCTAATAAATTATACATACTTGTATTATAAAGCGGTTTGAGGGAAACAAACGAAAATCTGTCAAACCACATTTTTTTTATTAATGATCGTTTATATGGCATTATTGGTTGGTTTCCCACCTTCTAATAACATTTAAACAGTAGAATAAAATTGGCAAAGTAACTCCAGTTTACGGTATACAAAATATACATTCTTAGGTAACTAAAATTTCTAACTTTTATATTAAATTTTATATTATTTATTAGATAACATTTAACTAAAATCTCTTACATGTGTTATTTTTTATGTAAGCAGTAGGCATTCCACTTATGAGAAAGTTATCGCGCTGAGCATCGGGTGCGCGGAAATGTCGGCTTTTGCTAAAAACCCGGAAGAACGTTCTTGAGGATGTAATGTAATCTATCCTGCCGCACAGAGCGTGTTCGGTCGAGCTTCGCGGTAGCTCGAGCGCGATCATCGGCGCACGTGTACCTCAATTCACGGACATCCCGGGCGATCCTGTGCGAAATTTTCTTCGTAAAGGAACCGGTTGGCATGCCGCGAGATAGAGCCGCGGCCGTTCGTCATGCCGCATTTTACCTCGCCAGCTGAATCGCCACTACGTCCGGCGCACGTGCAATATAATCTCTCGCTGTGCGGTGTGCCAAGTACTGCAAGGCCGCTTTATCAGCCACGCAATCTGGATGCACCGCAAAAATACCTCTCGTCTATCCTCAGCGGTATCTCCAAGTTCATTGTCAATAACCGGCGTCTCGGTTTCGCTTCTGCACGTGACACGCGGATTGCATCTCGAAAATCGTGAGCCTCGGAAGATCAAGATGAAATGTATTGTAATAAAATACTATGTTTCATTGCGCGCAAACTCACATTTTCCATTCTATTAGATAAATAGGTATAATCGTGGAATAGCGAGAAGAAATAAAGTTTATAATTTATTCTTACAAAAGAATCTTGAGGAAACTCATCTAAGTTTAAGTTTAAGATTAATTTTCTTTACGTTTTGAAAAAAAGTGAGTAGAAAAAATTTTAATAGTTTCCTTAGTTTGGTTTTTTCAAATTACTTTTTATGTAACAAATAATTAAATTAAATTGACTATATGATTAATTATGTAATATTTTGTACAAGATGACAAAAAAGTTTAGCTACAAAGTTTTGTGACCATTAAATCAGTTAATTATTATTTTTAGTATTTAATGAGATATAATTAACGTTCTACACTCTAAAATCGGTCTAAATTTAACTCTGATGTGGATTTAACATCTATGCGGTTTATATAATTCTCACTGTGTTGATGTTAATATTAACACCAACATGATATGGATTTCAAACCTCTGGTGTTAATCTTAACACCCACATGATGTGGATTTAAAACCTACAGTATTAAATTTACATCATGTTGATGTTAATATTAATATGAACACAATAAGAATTATACATATAGACATCGCTATTTTTTAAAGTGAAGAGTTTGTTTTTTTTTTATTGTAAATATACATTATTAATAATTTGATAAACACAAAATTTTCTAGCAAAACTTTTTTTGTCACTCTGTACAATTTGCACAATTAATCATATGATTAATTTATTTAAATTATTTGTTACTCTTAAAAAATTATTTAAAAAACTAACCAAAGAAACTATTAAATTATTATATATTTAATCAGTAAAGAATTAACATTCTAAAATTGTACTAAATGTAGAAAATAAATTATAATAAAGTTACTCAATCGTACTCAAAGAATATAATCCAGAGCAGAATTTCTTTATGTCGACTTCGACAACAGTCTCGTCAGCACCCAACAAACCTTTTGTCGGGCGACCAAAAACTCGTAACACGAAATTCGCTTTGAAACTCAATACCCAGGCCCAAATGCTGAACAACTGAGCCATAAATGGAATTTATATTGGCACGTGATCGCGTGGGTCTAACGCGCATCGTCCCGCGTGAACTCACGCACGCTCGGGCGCCCGATGAATAATGAATATCGTTTTTCGAATGCGTGTTCTGTTCCATTTCCATGCCGGATTTACCGGCCGAAGGGATTACCAATCACGCGGCCATGCCCACTCCTTTCTTAATCTTCGTTCCACGACCTTCGTTCTTGTTCTCTCCGTGTTCGCCCGCCGTGTTTTCGATGTCATCGAGGATTCGGCCACAGTGAAATTGCGATATGGCAGTTCGAAGCTATCGAGGTGGCAAAATTGTACGACCAGTGGCGTAACTGAAGCATATTTTGAAAGAAACTTGACTTTATGCGGGGATTTTTATAGGCATTATTAAAATACTGTAATTGAAAATTGTTATGATTTTATAAGATAAAATGTTAAGATAAATTAAACGTTTTGATTGAATTTTTTAAATTAGTGAAATAACAAAATTAGCAACGAAAATAAAAAAATCAGAAAGTAGATATGCAAGATATTGATTTTTTTTCAAGTTTTGCATATTTTAGTTCTTGGTGAGAATTAACAAGGTGCAGTGACTCCTACGAGAGATGCATCGTATTATCTCTCTCTCTCTCTCTTTATCTCTTTCTCGCTCTTGGATATCGAAAGATTTATTTATCCTTTCGTTATATCTCTGCTTCTCTACTCCCATTGTTATGCTGTCCGAATCTTTATTCTCGATCCCTTCCTCTTCTTTCCTTCTATTGTTCTTTTTTTTATTACGCGAGCAACGTCGCGTTCGGAATGCCAATGGTCGTACGGCGACTTTGTGAGTTCTGCTCAAAGGCAAAGTTACGATCGAGAATACGTTATCGGCTCTGAACAACACACACTACAAAAGTAATGTAGAAACAAAAAGATCACGCGCCGACACACACGACCGTGCAACTGATAAATTATAATATTCTAGTTTTACTGATAATACCAGTTTCAACTAACGGTTTTAATCGTTTAATCTGAAGCATGCACAAGTTATGTTTAACGAGTTTTCTGGTAGATAAACAAATCTAAATTGATGAGTTAATTAAGTAGCTTCTACATCTCTCTCTTGGAATTGACATTTTACCTAATAAATGGTAGTAAAATGTAAATTATTAATTATTAATTAATTAACATCAAGGCCTTGGTGAGAATATTATTAAACATGACCAAACGTGTTTCTAATAAATTCAAAGAATGAAACCTTTAATTGACGCATTAGATTTTAGCCAGCGTAAATTAACAATATAAGTTAAGGGAGCTCTCAATATTAAAAACAATATTACAAAATAAATAGGCAACTAAGAGCTAGTACACAGTTGTTACAGATGTACGTTACAGTCCTTCTTTATTCTTTAACAATACATATATTACCGACGTTTCGGCTGCTTTTTTCAGCCATCTTCATAACTTCCGTTTAATAATCAATTCCGAACGTGCTTCTAATAATTTCAAAGAATGAAACCTTTAATTGACGCTGGCTGAAATATAATGCGTCAATTAAAGGCTTCATTCTTTGAATTTATTAGAAGCACGTTTGGAATTGATTATTAAACGGAAGTTATACCATGAAGATGGCTGAAAAAGGCAGCCGAAACGTCGATAATATATGTATTGTTAAAGAATAAAGAAGGAGATTGTAACGTACATCTATAACAATTGTGTACTAGCTCTTAGTTGCCTATTTATTTTTTGTAATATTGTTTTTAATATTGAGAGCTCGCTTAATTGATATTGTTATTAAGCATGGATCCGTAAGTTTCCTCCTGTCCCAGCGACTGCCATGATCACGCGCCATTGCAGAGCGCGCGGCGCCACACCTCGTGAAGCTTCACAGGACACGAGCGCGCCATCAGATATAAAATCGCCACGCTCCGCGAGCACGGATCCTGGATTCTTTTCTGCCCATCTCTCCGCACGCTCCCGCAATTTGTTAAGCCGTGAGTGCTTGCGATGCAGTCGTTGCGCTCACCTTGAAAGTTATTTCCTTCGTTCGCAGCGATTACAGGAAGTACCATCTTTATATAACACACACTTCAGATAGTAATCTTCATTTTCTCGCAACACGAATTAATTTTGATCTCGATATCATTAAAGAATTTAACTTGAAATTGTATCATGATATTAAATATTACACTAATTTTATTTATAAAGATGTATCCTAAAATGCTATCAATAAATAAATTTTATGTACGTAAATTAGTGAAGTCATTAAATGCCTTCAATGGTCATTACGAGCAATCTGCCATACTAAAAGGAAGACAAACTTTTAAAAATTTTATCTGTTTTATATTTTAGTTTGGATCCCCTAGTGATCAGTATCATAATAGAGAGCGTGACTTCAATTTTTAAGCAATTTGTTGTCATTATTTTTATTATATATTTTATTTAAGTGATTTAAAGAGACGCATACAATTAAATTACTCCATATCATTTCAAGATTTGACAGCGTGTTTATTCTTTTCAAGTTAATTAGGTCTTTATAAATTCTATTAATTAGGTATTTATGAATTAAAATACCTATTAATTAGGTATTTATAAATTCTAGATTATAATATTTTGCCATTAAAAGGGTAAAATGTATGAAAAAACTCGTGTTACATATTAATTACGAGTGGCTTATTTGTTTGTACATAAAATTTACGTATCGATAGTGACACTGTATCACTCAATAGCGATAGGATTAAGTAACAATCCGGTAGACATTAAGTAACAGTAACATTATATCAACGTTGTAATTTCTCGCTCAACAGTATAGATGTAATGTAATACATGTCGTACGTAACAGTTATGTTATTAAATAGGAAATTATAACATTGATGTATGTTACTGTTACTTGGTGTTTACTGAGAATGCATGTAAAGATAAGCTCTATGTATAGATACAGACAACATCGTGTATTGAGAAACAAAAATACACGAGAGTACTTTAGATAGTACGCTAGTACATTTAGGATTCAAGCAGAGCAAGTTTGTTCGCTCTAGCAGATCCGCCTCGTTCTCTAACTTGTTCATCTTCACGCCGTCGTTCTCCATTACACGCGCCGCTTCCGTAGTGACGCGATCGCGGAGAGATGCTTTCGAGGAACTAAGCTCTCCAACGAAGACACGGTCGCGCGATTGCGTGCCAACAGCGATACAAGGCGTTTGCTATGCGCGAGCCGCCATGCGAGCGGAGATCTTGTCGTTGCGAACGTTAGCCTCGTTTCTGGACCCGATCGCTCGTTTGGTTTTTTTTTCCTAGCTGCCGCTTCCTCGCCGACACGGGGTGACCACCTTGGCGAACCGTTTGTCAGCGCGATCAGTCGAGCGACGGCTGAACAAGTATGATCAAATGACGATTGCTTAGACCAATGCGAATTGTCGTCGTGGTTGATTAATGGCGCATGCCTGGTGTTTGTTCTGCGTATAGTACATGTATTATTCTGTCTCCTCAGCTTTGAATGAAGAGATTTCCTTTCATGCTTCATATCGATATGTGTATATATACTTTCTGTTAGAAATATGTTTGCCATCAATGAACACAGACTTCATAAAAGAGATAAAATGGCTATATATTCCAGTGAGAGAAAAATTAGAGAATGTCTAGGGTTATCTGCCACTCTAATAATAATATGCGTCAGTATCTTCTGCATATCGCCCACCCACTAGATGATTCGACACGAGGATAAAATCATCGGAGAAGTAAAAGGCTCTGAATCTCGAAAGGGTGGGAGAGATAGAGGGGAAGAACGCGAGTTCTCGTCTTTTCTTCGCGGTTAATACAAGTCGAAGTATATTCCGACTCGAAAGCGCGAACGCAACCCGACAAAGCCGGCTCTGTTCGAGCTCTCGTTCGCCTCCCCTTCGTTTCTTTCTCTTCGTTTTCTTTCGAATGAACTTGCGCTGCTTGAAGCCTATGCGATATCGCGACAGAGAAAGCGCACTTGATGCCACTTGAATCGCTTGCCCGAGCTTTGAACTCTCCACGTGAGCATCTGACTTTCTGCATAAGCTCCGTAGGATCAGAAACATAAAATCCGTAAATAGATTCTAGATTAAGGTTCTCTCTGGCATCATTAAAAAAAAACTGTGTGTGTGTTAAAAGAACTCTGTCTTCAAACAGTTCAAACTTTTCACATGGAGAATTATGAGTTGTGAGAGAACAAACGGTCGTTGTAAGAAGCAAATTAATTATATAAAAAGATGTATTTTTAAATTTCATCAAAAAATTCTTAAAGATTTATATACATTTGATTTTATTTTATGCCTTTATGTGTGTGAAGCAAAGTCTATATATATTAATTAATACATAATCCATTTATTATACGCTTCTGTTCGCTTCCTACTACACTGAGAAAAATTTCGAGCGCTTTATCCGTTCAAAAAGTAACAAACGGATATTTCCGATTGATTTTGTTCGGATTTATAAGACTATCCGATCAAATTTATCCGATAGTCCTATAAATCCGATAAATTTGGTCGGATAGTCCTAAAGTTTTCTCAGTGTACTATCAGATGACAAGTGAGAAAACACATAATAAACAAGTTATATTTAAAGAAAAATATTTTTCTTTTATGAATGTTGTTTTGTTGAAACATATTTTCATATTAATATATTTTATAAGAATTTTGAGAGAATTTATGTATTCTCGTTTCTGACGTCATAATTCGAGATAGTAGTGGTGAATAAACAAGAAACTTAAAGATATACTTTTAATAACGTTGATTTAGTAAATCGACGTATTTACCGCGGTTGATATAAGAAATTATTGCTTTTTTTACATTAAAATATATAGTTGAAAATTTGAAAATTTCTTACTATAATTTATATGGACAATAATACTTCTTAAATAACAAAAAGTTACACAAATTACACGCGTAGAATTTATTAGATTATTTCTCCTATTTTCAATTTTGACAATATTTCTAATTACTGTTTAATTCATTTTCTAACTAGTTAATTTAATTTTTGTTCATATATGTTACTGCGAAAAAATGCTACAGGCTTATTTAAAATTTTCAACTTCTAATAAATCAGTTATGAATACAAAAAGTTTTATCTATTCAACTGTATTACTATTGAAACGGCACCATTAACTAGAATTTATTGTTAGATTGTAATAGCTCTCTGAATTTATAGAAACAACAGGTTTGGAACCGCAGAACTTTGGGCTCGTTTCGAATTCATTAAAATGACTGGCCCCGTCGTATACATTTATCACGAATTACACTAGACCACACAACGTTATATACGTATTGCGCTCATTGAACGTGCGCAATGTTGAAATTACACGTTACATGATATATCGCACGATCCACTGAATCTATTATGAGATATAGTTATCCATTCGCGGCAAGGTGGGTTATTCGTGATGTGATCCTAAATCAACTCGTTCGTTAAATAAAATCTCTCCGTATCGGTTTATTTATGCATATTCCGTTTTTGTGTATTACAAAAGAAAACACTTGTCTTGATTATAGAATACCTACATGTATACATTTAAATTGCACGGATAAGTTTGTTTGATCATACGAGTTTTATTAAACGAAGTAAAGCTACTTACATAATTAAAATTACGAGCAGAATGAATGCAATGGAAAGCAAATATCCGATTAAACTAATCGAAAAACTTCAGTTGTTTACAGAAATATCGGTTAACTTTATAAGCTTCCGTTTCATTTAAATTTTGCTATAAAACGATCGAGTAAAATAAATTAACATAATGTAGCAAGATAAACATTAAAAATAGTCTCTAATTATTTAAAGAATAAAATTAAAGTTATTTCAGTTTTCTAAGAACAAGATTGTGGCGATGGGAAAGGAGCATATGATAAAATCTTCTTGAAGGAATTTTAAAAGACGTAGAAGTCATAGAGTTTTAAAAGACGGGCAAAGCCACGAAGTTCGCGAGATCCCATCGATTTCTTCCAATTTGCGAAGATTAAAGATCAATTAGACCCTGTATGAGCAATGACGGTACTTCATTTTAACGAAGTCATAGGTCCTGGGATACTAATGAATCCGGCGATTAGTTAGCAAGATATATGCATAATCGTTACAAAATTCAACAGCAACGGATATTATTGCATCGTCCTTTTTTTCTTTTCTTACGATACTCCCAGGAAGCGTATGAATGTATCCGGTAATTAGTTGGCAAATTAGACATACTATCATTAAGGGGGTTAAATTACTGCTAGAAGACAACCGCCATTGATCATTGATATTAAATAACCGTTTTATCTTGAGTCTGCACTGCGTTCGAATTACAATAATCATTAAAAACGCAGTGTTTTGCATAATAGTCACGAACAACTGATAATTAATACAATCATGATTACTGCTTTCCTATATAGTATAATACAATATATTTGCTGAATATGCATTTTACATTTGAGAACTTAGAGAAAGGCGCACTCTTGGAAACATTGTTAGAATTATTAATTTGCAATAAGAAAAATTAAGTCTCTTCCAGTCTTTTTGTCAAATTCTTACATACAATAATAATAGATTATCTCATTTTGTTAATTTTTTTGTTTTATAATGAATTAATATAATAAGTGTATTGATATTAATATACCAAATAAGAGAAAACAATACAAGTCATAAATAAAAATAGTATATAATAAAGTCATTGTGTTTAAAAGCAATATACAATTTCCAAAAAATTTATATTTATTCCAAAGTGTGCGTGATATTTACTGGTATTGTGAAAATCATTTTTATGTCGATGAAAATCACAATGTATTATTATATATGTGAGAATAAATCAGCCGAGGAATAATTTCGACAAACGTCGTGTTCATGATGAAATTTTGTAGCCACTCGGTGAAAAACGATGCAGAGAGGAACGCGTGTTTCTAGCGTGTTTCACAATGCTAATAAAAGTGATAATTACAAAATATTGCATGGTGTTAATGGCGTGATGTTTTGTAATTCACAATGCATCCATTACCAATCGAGATTAGTGAAAAAAATTCGTCATATAAAATAAAATTAACACATTAACAACGACCGTGTGAATTTTATATATTCAAGGATCTCTCTTTCTGTTTTTCAAACAATGCGTTTTTCTTATGTCTTAATCAACTCGTTAAAAGCCGTTTTATTGCTACTCTGCACATACGTCTTGCCATGATTAAACCCGCTAAATGCGTCAAAGAAAACATGCGTGTGCGTAAGTACAGGCATTCGCGAGCCTTTCGCAGACCATAACGAAGCAGTGTTCGTATATTGCGATGCGTTCTGTTCTATTTAGTTTGAAATATCTTCTTTTCGATTATTTTTGTGAAATATGACTTTTTTAAAATAATAATATTTCTTTGAGTAAATAATGAATCTATTACGAAACCTTCTTTAAAGCATCATGTATTTTAAAGATATATCAGGTATATTGACGAGAGTGGAATCGTAAAGCGTCCTTTTCTCTGTAATAGCCAAGAGCTATATCCCTCGAAGCAGTACACTCGTCGCAAAAGTTTCGATACGCTTTAACTGGTGGCAAAGAGTCCATTCCTACGATTTTCTATCCTTGTGTTGATAAAAAAAGGCGATATAAAAGGATGTAGAAACAGTAAGTTGGATTATTCAGTGCACTCGCAAATATATCACTGTATTTTTATTGTTTCTTTCTGTGTTACAAAATCGTTATAAATTTAAAGTTAGAATTATTGCAGACTCTCTCTCTCTCTCTCTCTCTGCCATTCGTTATTATAAAAGTAAAAGAACATGTCTATTTATAAACAAAATTATATGTGCGTGTAGAACAGTATACTATAGTAATAATAATATACAATAAAATGATTTCTATTTAATGATAAAACGAAGGTTTGAATAAAATACGAAATTAAGATATAGTAAAATCGATGCGCAATTTGTATGAACTAGAAAATATATGTATATAAATTCATACAGAAAGATTATTAGGCATTAGGATCCAGTTTTGACCGAGTCAAAGCTTTTTGCTTGTTTGTATTAAAATATGGTAATTTCACATTTTGACATCTCGTAGAATAATCGTAAAATACATAACGGCAAAATACAAATGAGCATTAGGAGTCAGCGCTGGATATTACAAGTTTTTTTTATTATTTCGTCGCAAAAATTAATTTTGTTAAATAAAGAATATTACAATGTCATATTCATTGAATTTAAATTTTAGCAAAATAAAATGTATATAAAATGCAAATTAACTACGTGACATATGGTTTGAAAACAAAATATACCAGAAAATTATTTTATATATCTATTTTTTAAATTCGCTAGATATTGACAATATCATATTGCAGTAAAGAAAAATCATTGAATTAAAAAAAGGAATGTAAATTTCTACATACGCTAGCTAAATATTAATAACGGAGATTTAAGTATTATAATTAATTTTTGATATAACATCGCGCAATTTGTCTCAGTAGTAAAATGATTTAAAACCGTCGGTTTTATATTTAAATGTATATCATACATATAATTATGCATAATATATTGTACAATATTATTTTGAAAAAAAAAATAAATTTAAGTAAACATTTTTTTTAATAGTTCCAAGTAAATATTTACTAAACGTAAATATATATTTATTTGATACAAGAACTATTAATTTGATTTAAGTATCATTATATTTTGTTGAGCAAATACTTATTTGCTCTAAATAAATGTTTACTTGGAACTATTCAAAGAAATACTTACTTAGATTTAGCTAATTTTTTTTTCAGTGTATGATATAATATGTACATAAATATGTATAATATATGCAATATATGTATCGTATTTAAATACATAAAAAATTATTAATGTACAACATAGTGTTAAATGGAATAGCTTAATGATAAATTTTTTTAAATTTTCTTTTAAAAATATTAATGTGTGTGTGTGTACAACATAGTGTTAAATGGAATAGCTTAATGATAAATTTTTTTAAATTTTCTTTTAAAAATCTTTTATCCTGTAACATCAATGATTTCATGGTCCTCTCGAATCCTCGGATCGTGATGGTCGTGATGGATGATGAGTTTTCATGTGCTCTTCCATATTAAGCACTAGTACTGGTATTCCGCATGCAGGGCAGATAAATTTCGGTGGTCCTCTTTCGATAGGAGCTTGATTCCGCGGGTTAGGACGATTAGGAGGTACATTATTCCTGTTTTCGGTGGATTGATTCCGAGATGATTGAGACGGCCGATTCTTCATGTTGTAATTTTAATTCTAATCGGTAAAACAACTGATTAGATAAAATTAATCTTATATGTAGTCTGCGATTGAGTAACTAGAAACTCCTTGTTGGATATGAATATAAATGTACGTGTCTTTGCCTTATTTTTGTATGAATGCAATATGTATTCTGAGAAAGTGTTCAAATAATTTATGAAACTCCTTGTTGGATATGAATATAAATGTACGTGTCTTTGCCTTATTTTTGTATCAATGCAATATGTATTCTGAGAAAGTGTTCAAATAATTTTTTGATATCTTTGGTATGCCATTATACAATATAGTAACATACATAATGATTTATGTATATATATGTATAACTTAGGAATAAGAAAATGTAATTTAAATCGGACTCTCAAACTTTATAATAATAAATGACACAATAAAATTAAGGGTAATAAGAGTCAGCGCGGGAAAAGGTGCGCATAAATTTATACGCATCTTAAGTTTATTGTTATTTGTTATTGTTAGGAATAAGATTCAAAATCTTAGAAATCTGCTAATTGGTTGAAACTACTATTTTGAGAAATTAGATTCTAGCGTGATTATTTCAATATATTCATTTATATACATTTCCTTTGTACTGTCTGAAAGTAAATCAGTAGGTATATTATTATTAAAAAACAGTAAATATTCGTTGATGATTAAGTTTGCAGTTCCAATTATAGCATTGAAATCACTGATTCACTTTTAGAGAATACTACTAGGTCTTTTTGCATTAATGTATTTCTGTTACTTACACGTTTTTTCTTCTTTATATTCTTATATTAATAATTCGTTCACGTATACTATAAATATTAAAGATTTATGTCAAAAATAGCAGATGTTAATTGTTTAAAAGTAAAAACGTTATTTATAATACTTTTCGTTTAGCACTCGTCTTTTTAACTTTTATGTTCACTGGCACTATTTTGCCTGTGTCGTTCGAATCATGTCTCGATCTCAACTGCCAGAAATTATTCTGCCGAACTACCACGAGTATCCTTATTAGACGGCAAGTAAATATCTCGATAAACATACATTGAACTTGAATATGTACACATTTATAAGAGAGAGATTGTTTTGGTTATTATTATTGTAACTTATATCTATAATATATACTGGGTAACCCTTTTAGTCTTAACAAGCAAATATTTCGAAAATATGAAATTTTACCAAAAACATTTTCAAAGTTGTATGGTACATAGATATCTATCGGAAAAAACATTAAAAATGTAAAAAAATGGCGTCAAGTATATTTTGCAGAAAAAAGATACCAAAGATAAACCATAAGGAAAGAAGTGAAATAAAAATATTTTAAGTATCTCTATTTGGAAACAACACAGGTCTCCGAACGGCTTGAAGGCTTCCTTATGATGTAGACGTTTTTTCGATATCCTTTAAGACAGTGTTGTATGGAATAATTTCTCATGATTATTATAATATATATATACTGCACAAAGTACAGATGATATTTGAAGTGTATTAAATATAATAACCCATTAATTAATGAGAGAACGAAATGTAATAGATAGCGTAATGAGAGACGCGGAAATTGAAAAGGGATTTTATATCGATAACAAGTAGAAAATTGTAGAAATAAAAAATCGAAAATGAGCAAGATCTTCAGCAGCAGCATACTTGACGCGCCCGTCTTGTTCATAATTCGATTCAAGCAAATAATTTAATAAATACTGCACAAAGTACAGATGACATTTGAAGTGTATTAAGTATAATAACCCATTAATTAATGAGAGAACGAAATGCAATAGATAGCGTAATGAGAGACGCGGAAATTGAAAAGGGATTTTACATCGATAACAAGTAGAAAATTGTAGAAATAAAAAATCGAAAATGAGCAAGATCTCCAGCAGCAGCATACTTGACGCGCCCGTCTTGTTCATAATTCGATTCAAGCAAATAATTTAATAAATATTTTATTATAATTATAAACTATTTTTCGTAAATTAAAGAAATTTTATATATATTCAAATTGTTATTATAGTATTGATAAATTTCATATTTAACAAGTGCACATACAAATGTTTTTCTATGAGATAAAGAAAAATATTTAATTCTTCTTAATGCTAAATTTTTAACCCTTAAATTTATTGTAGTATTAGAATTTGAAATTTATTACAGTAATATTAGCAGTTATTTCTTTAAATAAATAATGAATCTATTACGAAACCTTCTTTAAAGCATCATGTATTTTATAGATATGTCAGGTATATTACCTCTACAAAAAGTGAAAGTGGAAATTTACAAACAGTATTAAGAATCTTCATTTTGGACCGCATATGTAGGAAACACAAGAAAAATACTAGAAAGTTAAAATGCCTACGATCGAAACTGGATTTTCATTGTTTTAAATAATTTGGAAATTTATATAATATGGATATTTATACTTTCCATATAAGAATGAATGTTATATAGATATTGTCCATTAGACGCCCATTTGACGTCCATCTGAAAAGTTCAGAGTGTCTTTTGAATATCCAATGAGTGTCCATGTCATTGATATCCCCTTAGGATGTCCAATGGATGTCCATTGAGCCAATGTGCATCCATTTTTTATTTATAAAATTTAAATTACTGCCTTTTTTTCATTACTTTCAAATGCAATTAAAAAATCTGTAATTTTTCATAATTTTTCATTTTGTTAAAAATTATGTAACGTATACTTAAGTGTGTACTATCTATAGTAGAATGTTCTTGCTTTAAGAGAATATATTCTTATTGATTTTTGAACAAATCTGCATGCAATTGCTCACTCGTGCTTCATGGAGCGCGACTCGCCGGCACCGTAATTCGTATTCAAATTCGCGTTTTCCTCCGCGGGGATTCGATCGAACGTGGGTGAAAAGACGGGATATTTCTCGAAGAAGAGGACCACGTGCATCGCGTGTTCGTAATCGGAGGCCGCGCTTCTTCACGGAAGATGCAATGCGCCTCGAGTGCTTATTTGCGCATAACTTCGCGAACTGCGCCTCCCCCGATAGAGTGCTGCGCATCGGCTTAAGTACTGTTAACAGGTTGACTGTCGTACTGGAGTCATAGAACGTTTCGCCGGCAGCGTATCCGGGGATAAACGCGATCCTAATGAATGGCTGTTCTGTTTTCTCAATTTATGCACCGTACGCTCGAAAGCCTTCTCCCATCTGCGGCCGCAGAAAAGCCTCACATGAGAATGATTATAATTGCCGCAAAACGCGCACGGTAGAGATTCTCGGAGCAGTGATTAAGTGGAGCTGATCCTTGGTTTGTTATGTGATTAATTGTAAGAGCTCGTTACGCGCCGGCAGTATTGCAAACCCGCACTGCATTCTGATTTTTTTATTCTACGAAAAGTTCATTATGTCGATTATAGTGTTATGGTTTCATAATTTCAAAAATTTTAATTTTTTTGATGTTAAGAAATCTTTTTATTTCTTCTTTTACACTGAGGTTAATCCAGAGTTGATAAATTCTCCTAGTATGAATTAGGATATTAAAGTGACAGACTAATAAAATCATTTAGTTTAATACACTAAGATTTTGTAAATATTAAGAATAATATAAATGTTATATGTTAGATATGATAGATGAATTCGTGTTTCAACATTGATGTTGTCTGTACAACCTAATAATTATGCTTATAAATGCTTCATCACGATAATGTGTTCAGGACTGGAGTCAAGACTTGAAATCTGTGACCTCGTTTCAAGCATGAGGCGTTTCCCCTTCAAGTACCACCTCTGTTAAACAGACTCCTCATTTATAATACCGTGTCTTAACGAGGTTAATCGCTCGGGAAGGTTCTTGCGACTAATTGATCGATGTCGACAAAAAAGTCGGTCGCAAAAAGCATAAAATGACATTGGTCAATGATGCTTCCTTTTTTGATCAGCCAAAATGATCACCGCAATAATTGGAGCCTCCTTTTGCTGTGTTTCAGAGCGATTTTGAACCCCAATGTCACGTGTTCCGCACCAAGCAATTGCGCAAACCACGACCATGTCATTTATGCCACCAGGCGGTGATCAAGCAAGCTTCCTGCTGCAGAGGTAAGTCGATAACATCATTCCCTTCAGGGCAATGAAGAAGTGGGTAACAGCTGGCTCTCGTCGGTAGTACTCTCGAATCAATCGTTGATACGGAAGCTTCTGAGAGTGCCGGTTAAAACAAAATCGCTGTAGGGATGAAACTTTACACATTTTTCTTTTTATTATTATTATTAGCGTTATTACTGGTATTACGTTTCATTGCCCTGCTCTAGATTACACGAGATGATTACTACGATTAATGTTGATGCATTCTCGATCATACGCACGTTTGTGTACGCGCGTGAAAGCTGGGTCGGGCTGATCGCAGCTGTATTTACTAGTAGGCAATTAGCGTGATTGTAAGTTAACATGCCGCGTAGATTGAAGAAGCGATCATAATGCTTACAATAATGACGGTTTTAATGACTTGCAACGTGTGCTAATGACCAAATAAAACAAAATTACTTACCGTCTAATTAAAATTTATTTAAGTATAAATCTTACGACATCAATCCATCTATAAAAAACTGACTAAACTAAATTTATCGATAAAAATTAATACCGAATAAAAATTAAGACTAAAAAATCTATAATCATCGTGTTATCTATTTACATTTTTTTTTTTATTTCAGTGTGCAAGTACATCTGCCATAAGACATGTGAGGACAAGGTACGTAATCTTATTTATAAGTATTCTTTTATATAGTTGTGTTCGGTTTCTCCAGCGTGACAAATACGAGCGAGCGTTCCACAAATGCAAACGCGGCGATTAGTCTGTCATGAATATGTCACTTCTCCTAAGCGCGACATTTGTAATCAAGACGCTCCTTCTTGGAAGGTTTATGACAGACTGGAGCAAAGATCACACTTCCACGTACACGATGAGCCCCTCTCTTCCTCAATCGCGATCTTCCGCGTACTTCCTGGTACTTAAACAAACCCTTTGGAAGATGCGCTTGGCCGAGACTCAAGTTGATAACGATTACGTGCATCTGTTTTCGATTTTTGTTACGCATAAACAAAAGACATTGTGATTTTAGTATGTAAAATTGTATATTTAATTTGCATGCAATTTTTTTACTTCTGTGTTATACAAAGGGATATTATAATGTAATTTTATTTATATAGTTAATAACATAACCTACATAATACAGAATATATATTAAGACTCCTACTTACCCACTGTGTCATATTCTGTCAAAAGCGAGAAAAATACATAAAGAAAATTAAGGGAATGAAATTAGGCTCTAAAGAATATAAATAAAAACATTATAAGTACTTGTAAAAGCTAATTATCTTGTAATTTTTTTTTATAAAGAAAATTCTTGCAAATTATATTAAAATGTACTTTTTAATAAAACCATATTCGCAATTGATAAAATAGATTTGTAAAATATATCGATAATTATTTTTGTATTCCGACAATTTATAAATAACTATTATATTTGAAATTGAATTATGTTTACTTAGGAAACAAAACAAACTATATATGATGATGCGGCTGTTAAATTGAGATAAATTGAAATATGATTTTATTTCATTCTGAAATAAAAGAAGAGTTATTGAAGTATTTTACGAGTATACTCTATCGAATACAAATTGTTTTATTGAAAAATATTTCTATTTTATATATTTTGCAAAAATTGTCCTTATGTGTTTTCTCGCTTCTAATGACATCAATCTAAAGGTCCGTGATGAATGGTCAGGAGTCTTAAGTCTCTGTAAGTATCTAAGATAATAGAAAGCTAGCGATAATAAGAAAGCTATAACAAGCATCAAGAGATTTAATATCTCTGTTAACGTCACATAATTTCGCAGTCGTTGTACCTCCTCCTCTCGCAGTAATAATCATCTTTCTCACGGCCTAGGGGTCGATGGCGCGATAACAAAATAGCGCGGATTAATGATTGGCTTCCATCGTTTTTCATCTGTACGCGGAGTTAAACCTCCGTCGCACGCTTTAATCCATCCAAAATGTACGTCGATATCTTAACTGATGAGATTCTCGGTTCTCCGAACGGTTCTTCACTCCGATGTCTCGACCAGGCGGGCGTGTATGTACGCCGGTTTCATGTGCATGTACTGGTACGTGCGTGTGAGCTCCTTACGTGAAATGCTGTGTGGGTTCAGTCACCGCGCGGGCAGGGCACGAGTCTTACTTACCTTACCTTTCTCGTATCTCCAAGTACTCCTATGTCACGCTCGCGCATGAGAAGAGCCGAATGTACCAGTATGCGCGTCTCCAGCACGCGCTTGTATCAGGTCTGACTCTTGTGAGTGTCGACGGGTGGATGAACGTTGCCGGACATGGAGAGGAACGTGCGTCAGACACGAGAGGTGCATGCCGAGTGCAGGCAGAAGAGCACGACTTCCTCCGGTAAAACCAGCGGGTGCGGTCGTTCCGCTTTGTTGCGGCACTCTTTGCCGGAAAGGGCAGATTAATCCTGTCGTTACCTTAGGATAACGGTGGATAAGCGTTCAGGAAGCGTAATCCTTGGTTCATATGAATGTTGTCAGACCGCGTAACGCGAGGGCGCGCGGTTGCCCTCAAAGGGCAAACCAAAACGTTGCTAAACGTTATTAGCATAATTTCCGCCGGGAAATTACGCTCGTGTGGTTTATGACTTTGGGCTCAAACATTCATTTTAATTTATATATAATTGACAATCTGTAGGATAAAATTTGTTATCACGACTCCATGTCGCGTGATCTGCGCTAGACTTTCTGTCTAGGTCGTTTGATATTTAGTCTAGAGAGAAAAACGTAATTATAAAATAAATTTTGATCATGTGTGAATATATGATTACGCAGTTTAACAAAAAATTATTTTTTTCCTCTTCAAAATGTCATAGTATACAGTCTAAAGATTTTTTTGTGCTGAATATGCTGCTGTCATCAGAATTTGAGGGCATCAGGATTTTTAGTAGGATGAAGTAATTAAAAACCTGCTCCAATATACTGTTATACCTCAAATCTAAAAATCCTGATGTGCTACGCAAATTCTGCCAAAGACATTATTTAGTATGATAAAATCTTCAGGATATATCATAGCACTTCGAAGAAAAAAAAGTTGCTTTTTGTTTGAACAGTGTAATTTGGAGTTTTTAATTATTATGAAATTTCTTTTTAACAATTATAATAAACAAACAAAATTACCCATGGACAAGTCAGTTTAAAGTTGAGACGGTACGAAATGTGTTAATAATGCAAATTGTGATCTACCAGAACGTCCTAAAAACTTTAATGTAAAAAATTATTTTAATTAAGCTACATTTGCAACTGATGTAACGAGCTTGTTATGAGAGAATTGTGTTGAATATATAAGGTGTCCTTCGACGTCGAAATATCGTGCTGCTCCAAAACACTCGCTATTATACCTGCTCAAAGTTACCGCGAAATTAACGATAACGATCAAATGACATTTCGTGCACCCTGGAAAAATGTCAGAGGGCTATAAACGGGTTCGTAGTAATTGCCAAGGCCGTCATAAGTATCGTCAATTGATCGGCGGATCCGGCGGCATCCGGTCCTTCGACGTGATTACAAACGTACGGTCATTAGTAACGCGGACTCATTACGCTTACGAGCGGCAGACGAACGTCATTGCTCTTCTCTCGATGAAAAACGCATAATTGCCTGCCGACCGCGTCGTAAAAATACTACATCATATCCGCCATAGAGGTTCGCGATAGTTACGGAGAAATGAGAAAGATTTGAGCAAACGATCGCAAAAACGAAGACGATAAACGCGAGAGTTATTACACCTAATAAATAACTAATAAATGTAAAAACTTTATTTAATAAATACACAAGTGTCCAATTACATAAATTGCTCTAATAATTTCATAATTAATTTGAATTTTGAGTGTTAATTTCACATTAATTCCAGAACTGTATTAATGTGTAATTTCAAAAGCCAATTAATTAAATTTCACGGCGACAGCGCATTTGTGACATAATACGATATCAAATGATGCAACGGCACTCTTCTACGTCACTGGCGTAAACGTGCACCCTGACTACTTTGCTAGAAGTACGATACGATACTCGTATGAATGCTTATACACGCCGACATGCGTGAAGTCTTCTATCGGTATACGCGGTGTCTTAAGTTCAAGGTGACGAGAGACGCAGTGAATATCCCGCACGTTCGAGAATCTCGAAGACGCGTGTGGCGAATTACATCATATCGCGGAGGAGGAGAAGAGGTCGATAAAAGCAACAATACCACGAAGAGATGAGCCGCGGTTTTGCCCCTGGGCCAATGTAACTCCTGGAAGGAAGCGAGACCTGTTTCGAATTTCAAAACGCACGGCGCAAACGTGACACACATGGAATTCCGGCCCGGCGGTTGGTTTTATCTCCTCCGGCCCAGGGCGCAATAGCGATATGGGAGCTGAAAGTAACGAGCACGTCATATTGAACGCGTTCGCTCGGTGTGAGAAAGCTCTTATTTCAGAGGAACGGTGTTTATATTTCAGGGTAGTTTGGAATCACCGTTTAAGGCAACTCGTTTGATTTTCTGCTCCGTCGCAGATAAGCGCGCCTAATCGCCGCGGATTATGGTAGCGGTGTAAATAATGATCGCGTGCTGAATATATTCAGCATATTGCTCGACGTGCTCGACCATGACGCCGTGCTCTTTACACTTCAGTTACAAGAATAAGAAATGTAATGGCCGGAAAAATGTCAATAAACCGAGGGAAATTTAAGTTGGTGTACAATAATTGGTGATAAAACATGAAACGGCTACTAGTAGGTACTTTACGATGTTCATTGACTTTGAACTCCGGAACCGACATTTCAATTATTTTAGGTCCAATTGCGCCAACGTTATTTTGACTTTAAGTGAGACTTTCAAACTTTCCTCTTTCTCTCTCTCTCTCTTCCTCTCTACCGAGAGAGAGAGAGAGAGAGTTTTAAGCTTCGTTTAAAGTTAAGATAACATTGATGCAATTGGACCTTCGTGATTTATTTTGAGTTTAGAGGATTACAGCTTAAATCGCAATTTTCTCTAGCAATCTCTTGGAACTTTTAGCAGACAGTGTACTCGTAGAGTAGACGTTGGTACACCACAATGGTATCGCGAGAGATATGGCGTGCTCCTCCCTTGCGGGTGTATCTCTCGCGAGTAGGTATTGATATCATCGTAACTCGGCCGCTCCTCCTGGAATTCCAGATAGAGCGAGTTGAGAGCCGCTGGCCGATGGAACGAACTAACGAACGACATCATCCGTCGGATATGGAGAACCGGAGATTTCCTCCGAGATCGAAGGTCATAGGATTCTCGCCACGTCCCTGTGCGAACCACCTTTTTTTCCACCCGCCCAGTACTCTCCCTTTTTTTTATCGGTCCCGAAATCTCCGCACACCTCCAGGCTACTTCGCTTGCATACGAAGTCATCCTTGATGATCCCCACGTCCCGTACATTCTTTCGAAATATCAAGATTTCTCGCGTCCAAGATCTCTAGCTCACTTATTTCAAATAAGAGCTCTTATCCGTGACCAATTGAAAATTGATTATTTTTATCGTATTCTCAAGTATACGAACTGTAAGATTAAAAGATTTCAAGTCCTTGAGAAAGGAATTAAATTTTCATATATTTAGGAATTCAGATTTTAACCAAAGGGTCTACTATGATCCCAAAATCCTACCTATAATTCCAGAACGTAGCAATACTACACCAAGTTTTCTAAACGATAGCAGATAATTAACAATGCAATATATATTTAATACAATCTTTTTGTCAAATAACGTAATAATCGTCAGATACTCGAGGGTTTGCTCGGGAGAGTAAGCATCCAGTAAAGCATATTGAAATTGGAAGCTTGTATACGAATAATCGAGGCATCATCACCCGTAACCTTAAACCCGCGATACGTCCTTGTTCTCCACTCCGGCGGCGAACTGGTAGCCAGCCAGTCTGTAGGCAAGCCCTTTTAGTGCCGTGAACTTCGCTGAGGCTCTTCTCCGGCGTGGAGGATCGTCCAACCCAACGTTGTAAACCGCGTCAAGTACCAAACCGGCGATAGCTACCATACCTGGCGGTACCAGCGGTGTGTACCCGGCTCGAGCTTCCAGGATTGTAAACAGGCAGCAAGAACCGGGGAAACCAGACGGTAGGCAATGTCGTAGACCCCTTCTCCACGACATCCCGGCATTTCCCCTCCCGCCTGCTGACCCCTAGGCCTTGTATCTCGGCGCGCACGGTAGTACAGCGATGCAGCTGCAGCTGCACTGATATTAACCCGAGGTTCTCCTATGAGACGAGTGTGAGACCCAGGTATAACGTAATGGGTAATGGCGGTCGCACTCGATCGGGGAAAACTTGGCGGGGGAGGTGGAGGGCTGGTTCGCATAAACGTGAGGTCACGGGAGATCTCCGCGGGGTAGAAGCACATGAGGAGGGATGTATGAGGGGGAGGGGGAGGGAAGAAGGGTCGGATCGTGCTTGGTAAGATGCCTGTGTGTGATATTCGTTTACTTTGACGGGGATGCCGGATTATCGGCTTTGCGGCAAGATCGATTTGCCCTTTGAGGCTGAACCCTTCCGCATTGAGAAGCAGCTATGACTCTCCGCTAGACGCTTTGAGATGTTATTGGTTAAGTGAATTCAGGAAATTACGGGTAATCAGTCCCTACAGCATATAATGAGGGTGGATTATAAAAAGTGGTAAAAGAAAAAAAAATTCTCTCCTTATTAATTTTTAATAATTTCATTATTGGATAGCAACGTCAAAAGTTATTCTCAAGATTATAGGCTCATTTATTAAATACTTCTTCCCATTATGTTTCGATAGTTACCGTAGAATAAAATACAATTTTTTTTTGCTGCGAGGAAAAGCCGAGCCGAGTTAATCATCTTATGCCACGTGAACTTTAACCGCTTGCACGCATAAAATGCTTCATCTGACGTCTCCACTTGTACGATCGCCGCGACGCGGCGTATAATTAGCGTAATCACGCGTTCGACGAAAGGGCAATTATTATGATTCAGCGTAAACAACGAATTATATGCGGGACGCGTTAAGTTAAACGATCGTGACATTTTGTCCTCGTCGTTGTACGCGAATTATTCCGAGCCGAGTCGTGATCCCGATGCACGCACATGCATCATCCAGACGTGTATATCGACCGGCACGTTTTCGGATCGCGGAAGGGAAAATGCGATGCGATCGCGTGCGAGGGTTGTAACGGGATTCCGCCGAGTCCGTGGTGATTGGACCGATCGATTGAGAATCGAACGGCGATTGGCAACGAGCGAGATGCAAAAAAAAATGTCGCAGCGTCTCCCGTCGTGACACTCGCTACGCCGCGCCGTGTCGTGTGTTGCGCGAACAGATTAATGACTGATAACGGTTACGATCGGCATTCGAGATCGGATTAGGTTGCGAGGAACTGCATCTATCGAGAGAGTCTGATCTCGAGAGGTAGAGAGCAATATTTTATGGCTTGTTTACTTTCAAAGCTTAATTCAGTTTCAATGTAAATTCAGTGTTGTAAATGTTATTTCCAACAAAATATGTGTTTTAATTATATCTAAACATGCGTTTAAAAAATAATTCTTTTAAATTTTTTACACAAAGTAGTTTTTAATAAAAATATCTTTTGGATCAGTAAACACTATCATAATTCAGATAAAAATTATATTGTTTGCAAAATATTTTATCGCTATATTTTACTTGATGCTACAAATGTTTCAAAGTATTTTATGGTCAATTAGTAAAATTCTTTCTTCCGGTTGGTCAATCAAATTCTTCGAAACATTTATAGCGCTAAGCGAACCATATCCTTTATTCCTATATAGAATAATTTTAAAAAATGTTAGATCTTTACTCATACACATAAAATTGTTTTGCTTTACACATATAAAATTATTTTTTTCTTCTCGAAAAATAAATGCATGTAAATTTCTCGTTTGGAACAAATTCAAAAAATATTTTATTTATAAATTAAGTTAAGTCATGTGTACATGTACATAAAAAACAATATACAAAGTCCAAGTTGAGTATCTTGAAAAATTTCATTTCCGGATTGTCGATGTCGAAGGTTTAAAAACCTTCTTCTTCGGCATGTTTTATGAGATCGGCATGTTAACACAGGGCCGCCCGCGCATGCCGCAACATCGTGTACACGAGAACGGGTTATTAACTTGCGGCAACGAATTTTCAAGCGGCGTATTTGGTGGGGTGTCTACCTGCGGCGATAGCGATGGGTTCCGCGCGGATCGGCGCGGCGCGGCGCGCCGCGGCGCTCTCCGAGCACCAAGTCTCCAGTCCGCGAAGAGCGCTCCGACGCGAAGGACGTGGGGAAGATCGATTCGCCGTCGTAGCGACTAGCGCGGTTCTCACTTCCTTTCGGTCCTGTGACGAGACCGGCACACGACCGGCGAGAAACCGGCTCCGAAAATTGCCACCTGAGCGGGCCCACCAAGGCTCGCCTTTGAAACAATCTCACGTGAACGAACGATTCATTGATGAGTTATCGATAAGATTAGCTTGCGATTCTTCTAATTATCGGAGCAACGTGAATGTGTCATAAATCAGTGACGATCCAAAGGAGTAAAAAATAACGATTTATTGGATGTAAAGTCTGAGCGTGCCGTCTGGTGCACAAGTGCACTTTTTGGCGAGTGGTCCGTGTCGATCGATCGGTATATCGAACGGTACAAAGATTCGCGGTGAACGCTGTTGAGAGGGATCGCGGACAGTACTCGAGACAACGGTTCCTCGGCCACTCCACATTCTTCTGCTCGTAAAGGAGATAAGTCGCCTGCGTCGAGTAACCGGTCGTCGTTGCGATCGATCTCTCGTTACCCCTCGGATCGATGCAAATCTCCGCCGAGGGTCGTCGACCTCGGTGTTAACGGCGACCTTGGCGTATACACTCGAAAATCGAGAGTCCTCGCGAAAACGCGCGCGCGTGCCAAGGACGAGAGATGCGCCATTTTCGAGAACCGATGCAGGGAGGTGAACGATCCTCGGAGTGTTTCGCCGCAGACCGGTAATGGGATACCAGAGGTGACGGCAAGATGAACGGTCACGGCTCCACCAATGAGGTACTCGAACTCCGTACGGTTTCTTTCCCTCTTACTTCTTTCGTTGTACGTCTTGCCGCCTTATTTTTTTTCGTCCCCTCTTCCATCGTGTGTCTTCTCTCGCCGCGATATGTGCTTTAGATATTTAAATCACGGTGTCCGTTCCATTCTTGACTGACGATCTCGAATCGCGGATTAATCCCGCCTCGCTCAAGGTAATCCTTGGGGGTTCTTAACAGCCTCCAAAGAGAGAATACATCCGTATAGTGCTCGTAGATCTTCTTTGATGTTCAGGTTCTCAACGCGTCAGCCTTCATGTTGATCCTTGTACCGATGTGCGATTACAGTTGATAAGGTTAGTGGTAATCGCGATGTGCCGTTGTAAAACGAGAACGTTGGTAATGTAAACACATATTTCAAGATTGCCACTTAAATAAATATACGTCAAATAAATATTTGAATAATACATGAAAAATTATGGATTTTATTAGAATCGGTTCCAATATATAATGAGATCGATTGTAGAACAAAAATGGTATTACGTTAACAGCATTATTTTAATTGAAAATAATTTTGTTAATTCACAATAATATTATTAATGGAACTAATATGTCTTACTTTTGTTTTTTAACAAAGATTTGTTTCATTAATATTTTTATTGAATCAATAACATTATTTTTTCAGTGTACTTCTATTTTATTTGTATTTAAATTATATTTATATTATACATTACATGTGTGTATAATTTTTGAAGTGTTTTCAGTTGTTGAATACTCTAGGAAAATTAAATATGTAAAAATGAATTTATTGTCATCCATCATATTTAAATTCAAATATTAATTTTTTTAGATTGATATAAAAGTGCAGGATTGCCGCAAAATTGGAAATTGAAAACGATCAGAGAAATCAAGGAAAAGAGAATTTTACAAAATTTTCAAAATTAAAATTCTTGGCTGTAAAAAAGATTTAACATGCGTACATTGCACCTACGCAGTTTTGAAATATCAATTTAGTAATTAAATGTAAGCAGTGTCAACAAAAGTAGTGGTAATTTATATTGCTATGTTAAATTGCTCGCTCAACAAAATATTTGATTTCTCTAAATCAGGATGAAAATACAAAGAATTTCAAAATATTATTAAAAATACTAGGAAAAATCATGAAATTTTGCTAGGAATGGAGAGAAAAGTTATGGAACTTTGTGCCAACTCTGAAGCGTATTAATATCATTATTATACTGAAATCTTTGAGCAATATTTTACTATGATAAAATCCACAAGGAACAGGGTTTTCCAAATAAATAGCAAATTTGCATTTACATCGGGATATCCGAGGAAACGTTATATCATATCTTTTTCATATCTGTGACATGCAAATTCTTCTCGGCGTTGCCGTTAGACGTGCAAATGCTCTGGCAGGGCAAATGTCTGTTATGTATCAAAATGGCGTTCCTTCTCCCCTCGATTTCTCTGTCTTCCGTCGACCCGCACCTTCCTTCCCCGTATCGCCTCGTCGCGATTTCTTCTTGTTGCGTTCTAAATTCGCCGTGCGGCGTGCGTATGTATGTATATAGTTCTAGCGAGGAAGAGAAATTCCTGACGTCTCTCTCTTCGACGGCGGCTGGGATGCACTCGCGACGTTTACGCGGGATGCAAGGCCCGGTTTCTGCCACGATTATTACTCAACGCCGGCAGAAGAACTGCATGCGGCGGAAAGCGGTTCAGTTTAGGTTTCAAGTGCTCCAAGCTGTCGTGCGTTGCGTGAGAAGCATTACGATCTCACCTGGCGAAATAGCGACGTGAATTCTCAGCGCCAATAGTGTCTGAAATTGCGATGGAAATATTTAGAGCAATCCGAATAGATGAAATTACTTGGATTTATCTGGTGATAAGATTGTGAAATTGCGAAGGATTGAACGTCGGAAAGCTGCGAGGAGATTCTTTGTTTAACTTTCAATATGTATTCTCAATTCAGTAACTTTTTGTTCTTTCGTTTCACGACTACAGTTAGTGTACAAGTAATGAAAATTTATATGTGTGATTTTTCAACCTGCCACAAGTATAGTTTTACAGCTTTATTATTGCATTTTATTAAGATTAGTGATAGCAAATAATTTGTTTTGCGATATTCTACTTTGTAGTTATTTTATTTGTTATCACACTGCTCTTACAATTGATATATAAATGTCAAGCGTATGAAATATGTACGTTTCGCAGCAATATTTAGCATAAAGATTATTGCGATTTAATCACACGTATTAATTATCACTACCAGAGAAAAGCATTGATAACATGCAATCTCTCGAGTTGCCTGTTTATCTCTCGGATCTACGAAGACGATAAACAAGAATTGATATACCGCCATTGTCTTTGGTGCATACGAAGTCGGTGATCTTGATGCTTCTGGAGCAAAATGTACATCGAATGAGAATCTCGTGCGTGACTACTACCGCGTATATCACGAACGTGCATTTTACATCGTGCCGCTCTGCGAGACCAGAAACATAGTGTAGTAAGACTGAGTGTAATTTTTATGTAGCGACTCGCGATTCTAGGGAGGTCATGTTTGAATAAGAAACGGTATGAGAGGGGGAAGCGATAAGGCCCATGCTCGATTAGATAACGGCCCGTGACAGGTACGGTACTGTTTGCGCGTCGAAGAATGCCGCTTTTGCATGCGGCAAGCGCGACGCTGGGTTTTCTTGTTAATTTATTTCTACGACGTTATATTCTCCAATTTCAATCTTGCTCGCAAAATTAGAAAGTGACAAAATTACGCGAACTGAATGCGAACGTTCCGTTCCGGATATCTCTTTAGTATTGAACTCTAGTATTGGAATTTTCATTTGTCGAATACGCATTGTGCACGAGAACAGATAGGACTTCGATAAAGTATCCCTGGCGACGTGCCAGCTATGAGGAAAAAGAGGAGATGGACTCTTTGCTCATATGCGCACATAATGGCAAAAATGAAAAGCAGCGTTGATTACCATGCCATCATCCTAGCTTTGCAAATAAATCGATAGCTCTGCTTTCGTTACTGACCGGATATCTCACGAGTCTTATCTTCTTCGACAACGAAGAAAACTATGTTTGACCATTGTGTTAAATGTATTGATTCTCGATAGTTTATTTTACGTCATGTATCTAAGTGCTTCGCCAAACGTTTGAGTTTAATTTTAATATAGTTCTGAAATAAGTTTTATGCTCAAACATTTGATGAAGGTTGAATAAAGAGTGAGAAAAAAAATTCTAAAAGATCAATTTTTTCAATATATTTTAAAAATAATTTTTAAAAATAATATTTATCTTATTAACATAAACTAATAAACTAGCGCAGCACGAAAATATTGAGAGCCTCTGTGCTAAAATAGTGTTGGGTCTTTTTATGTCTATTGTAAATGGCAATTTGTTTCAATGAGCAACATGAGTGACAAGTGAAACCTGGCCTTGGACTGTCAAATGCGAAGATGCGTGTGAGCAATGAGAAATGACATAGATCTTTAAAGATCTATACAGATACTTAATACTTAAAGATTGAGCAGTCTTAAGTTTAGTACACAGTGCAGGACTATAACTGGATTGCTTAATCTCGTAAAAAAGCGAAGAGTAATGGAGGAATTTTTAGATCTAGGTTACATTGGGCACTGTTCTAGTCCCACCCGCTAAACTTCCAGCTTTCCAGCTTTCTGCTACTAATACTTAAAGATAATACTTAATTTCTGAATAAAATACAGAATTGGCAAACATTAACTATGTATAACTAGCGCGGAAGAATTAATTCGAGAAAATCGAGAGTGTTTGAAAGCGAGATAACTTTAGCGAGATAAGGTAAAGTAATAAGAAATTTAATGGGAAAAGATCCATTGGACTTTAAACAATATTTAAACTTTAATAACGAAGATGAAAGGAAAGTAGATCTGTTAATAATTAATCAAACGATGCAAATTGTATACTTATATCATTAACGAATATACCAGCGGTATAAATTTCTATCGTTGCTTAAGGAGGTTGTAAGGCAAATGCAATATGTTAAGAACTACTTGAAAAAATTACAGACTATTCTAAATTTCATTTAATAATAATACAAAAAAAATAGAAAAAATTGACCATCTGGATCAAAAGTTATTTAAATAAGTAGTAATATTTTTTAGATTTGTACTCTAATATAAATATATGAAAATGTATTATAAAATAATGATAAAAATCTCAATTTTTTAATATAAATACTGTAGGAATTCAACAATATTTTTGTAAAGTTATCTTGAGTTGCAGACATTAATTGTTCAGTAAATAAATAAAATTTGTTATTTATTATATACTAATGGTGAATCTCAATGAAACTTTGCATAAGTCATGTTTAGTACTTAATATATTTATATAAAAAAAACATTTAGATTTTTCTTATTATTTTAACAATTTTTGTTTATAACAATAAAACTAATAACAAATAAAATAAATAATCTATAAAAATGTGTTGCCCAATAAAACCAGAATGTTATGAACACAACTTTCACATGTATGTAGTTTGTTTAAAGCGAAAATATTAATATGTGTGTTTTATGCCCTTACAACTTCCTTAAAGACGGGAAAATTTCTGTCGCAGGGAGAATATGAAAAAGACGTAATTTCTCCCAAGCTTCTCACCTTGTTGAACGAATTATGTACAAATCGCCGCCGAAGGGTATCATGCCAATAATTTTTTATCGGCAATACTCGACGAATGGACGAGACGGGAAAGGGTGTGCCCCGACGAGGATTATGGTGACAGGAACATCCACGGCGTCATAAATTCTCCGGTAATTGTAGCCAATTAATTGGCATGCAAATGAGGTGAAGCGCAAATCACCGGGAATGGAGGCGGATCCATTCATCTGGGAGCGATCCTCGAGTGTCCTCCTTCATCCGGCGAACTTTTCACTCGCTTCTCGTTTCCTCGCAATCGTCCACTTAGTTGACCGCAGCAGCAGTTACGTAGATTCTTCCTTTTTTTTCTCGAAAAAAGCTTCAAGAACGCAAGACGTCGCGACTCGCCAAGGTCAATCCTCAAAATTCACAAACGTGCCGAAATAGTCTTTCCGAGAATCGCGTCGTAGAAATGTGCATCTTGCACAAGTATGCGTATCGTGAATTAAACGACTAGTGTACAGGATTGTTTTGGTATATCGTCCTCTTACTTTAAAAGTGACATAGGTAACTAAAAAATTAAGTTTCCCAAAAAGAGGAAAAATTTTTCAACTTGAGGAAATTATTGCCTAATCAAATAATATCTGCAAAAAGAATATATTCCTAACATAATTAAATCTTATTTTTTTATTTTCGTTTCATGTAAAAAAAATTTTCTTCTTAAGTTGTAACGATTTTTTATGGAGTTAATTCCCTTTTGATGGTTGATAGAGGGATAATGTTTGCTTAACTCAGTCATGGTAATAACTTGGAAATCACACTTTTTAAGTTGTGTCGCTTTTGAAGTAAAGAAACAAAATTTATTATTAGCAATCAGTTTGCAGATAATATAAATCAAGACAAATTATTAAACCAGAAGCTATGTCCCAAGAAAAAAAAGTTGCTGTTTTAGAAAAATATTAGTTGATTCAACTAAATGTAGTGGTCACGGACTGTCAAGCAAATATTTGAATTAAATAATCATTACGAACTAAACGCATTTAGTCAAGTTAACAACTTTTTTTTCTCAGTGTACTTTTGACTAATATTCGTCTAAATATACTTGCATACTTTTTTAATTTTAAATAACTATATAAACATAGATCTTACACTTAATTACATAAAAAAAATCATGAGGCGATCGATAGACAAAAAGAGATCATTGTTTTGTAGTTGGTCAGTTTAATATATTAATTAGAATTAAGCCTGATTAAAATATATTCATATTTCATTGATGCACACGCTGCAATTAATTATAATGCTGTGAACGTGCGCAGTTAATTGTAACACGTAGTTTGCGAGGGAATAAAGAGCTGTAGCTGTTACGTATGTACATGTATACCCCGCATTCGTATTCGTTACGACGCCAGTGTTATTTGCGACAACGAAGAAATGGAATATTGAATGAAACCGAGCGTGTCTGACAGATTACGGTACGGCACAATGTCGTGAATTAAATACGCGAATGCAAGCGAGCCGGCGGCGTTGCCCGGCGCCAGGGCGATTTCGAAAAACCAGTTTTACGACCTCTAATAATCATTCCCTCGCCAAGAGGACCCTTACCGAATTTAGTGTCTACGTCATCGTGATCTTTCTGTTGATCGCGTGACGTAAGCGGTCGTTCTAAATTCCATGGGCGTTTGCTGCCGCAGGATTTTGCGGCCGTTGCGGAAAGGACGGAGTTTCGCAAACAGTCGGACTTTCCTGAGTTACATTCTGTAATACGCGAAAGTCGGATGCCTCGAGCGAGGAAATGGGAAACGCCGGGAAAGTCGAGCGCGCACCGGTCGGTCAACCACAAAAAGCATGCGCAAGGAAAGTGAAAAAGTTGCAGAAAAGACTTTACTCTAGCTCGGCTCCAGCCCCTCCCTCTTCATTAGTTTTTAGTTACAAAAAGTCGGCGTTTTCTTTTACCATTTATGAAATGAATTTCTAATGATAATTTTTATCTTAAGCTTTTACCTTAAGTCTTTTAATAAATCAAATATAAAATTCTAATTGTAATATGTACACAAATATAGAAGGAATACATACATAAAGATACATAAACAAATATAATAATTATTTACAGATAAGTTTGATATATGCTTGCACTTTTCGACTTAAGATAATTCCAAAATTATATATTTAAAGCTGCAAACACCCTAGAGTGCGATATATGTGGCTGGAAGACAAATTCTCATTCGTGCGCAAACGATTATTCGTAGTTTAAACGGTAGAAGTAACGCACAGCTGTAAAATCTCTTTAGTATTTCATCCGAATTCCCAGTTCGCAATATAGTCTCTCGTTTCTGTGAATGAAACCAGGAACCACTACAAACTTGGCAGTTTTTGCCGAGTTAACTCTAGATTACCAGCACTAATGTTTCACAAGTTTCTCTCTTTCTCTTTCTCTCTTTCTTTCTTTCTTTCTTTCTTTCTTTCCGTGTTGAAATCGTCCTCGCTCGTAAGGAGCTCATAAACGACTTGCATAAAATTGATTCGCCACGCTCGACAGCGAGGTGTCTCGCCTCGAAAACCGGACTATGGAATTTTGAGATTCGCGTCACGGCGAGGTTGTCAAGAAGAAAGATAATTACGATCGCAGAATAAATTATAACGAAGGCGGCGTGGAGTGGGCGTATCGAGCGATTTCGGCGCTTCTTTGGCGCTTTAAAGCCTCATTCTTGCGGCTCAAGCCGGTTTCGTAATTGTAATGTGACCGAAGTGTTAATCTGTCCCCTTTGATAATGTTGTCTTTGTTAATTTGATCTTCTGGAATGAATGAACGCGTAGCCGGTCGAGAGATCAGTTTGATCGTATAGTTAATGATTTCTTGATGATGACTAACCGTTGAGCTTCTTGTTTTTCAGACAATTAGATATTTATCGGGGGAATAACAAAATTATATTTATTATTAAAGATAATTATAACAACAATTTTGAAATACTCTTTTATTTATCATAAAATTCATATTTATATAAATTTTTAATTAAAATTATTGAGAATTCTTACGGTGAAATTTATGAGTAAAACATATATACATACATGTATAGTATATACCCAGTTTTTCATTTATTAAAAATTAATTTGTATTATCTTTTGAACACAAAAATGTTATACTCGATAACTCTCGAAAGTTTGCAAGCTATATTCAATTTGAGTTATCGATTGTTTCCATCATATTTGGACAACGTCACACAATCTCGACAGTCATTTCATTGCATGGATTTACGAGCCTCGGTATGGCTAATGTATTCGCGATTGGGTTTTATTGGTACGTGTATTGTGGAGCTTCACTCAAGTATCTGACATTCGTTATTAATCAGGCGTCACGATACATTGGGACAAAGAACGGAAATGTCGCAGGTGTGTAAATACGCACGATGGTAAAAGGGAATCCTTTTAACAGTCGAAGACACGGGCACGCACATCGTGTTACGCGTGTAAAAAGCAATGGCATGTTCATGCGTATTGTAGGTTTGTGGGTTACACGACGGTCGGTCCGAACGCAATTATTCGGCGCGCACGACGAACCATGCTAATGAATATTGATGTGCCTCGCCAGTACGCTCCACTCGAGGTCAATGCATTAGCATTATTAACACTTCAGGGCATCGAATCGCGCGGTCCGGCACGACGAAAGAGAAAATACGCCCGTGATTCCGTGGCGTTTCTTTTTCTTTGGCGTCAAACATGTGGCCGACCCAACTCATTTCTTTTTCACTTTTTACATATCTCTTGTCTTGATGTGTTTATTATTAATTTTGAATCATTCTTTTCGAAAGATTAGTTTCTTAGTCGAGCAAAGAAAGTTCAAGGAATGAATATAATTCTCGAAAGCGATATTTGGTCTCCCCCATGCGGCAGACTTTTTTTTTCCATTTTAATGAGATCTACAATTATGCTACTATAACTATTGTCGCTGTTGAAAAACGAATGTTGGAGTGTGCTGAATCGCTTACTGTCGGCCATTCTCGCATTTTATCGATCACCTTTAAGCAGTACTTCGGAGCTTTTTGTTTTGAACCCGCAGTTAACTTTTCTGCAGAGACGTCTGCCGGTCGTTAAACGATTAAACGAGGAGAAACGTCCGGTGAGAGCTTTTCCCGGATCGCTTCAGGAGCTTTGCCGATAACTTCAGTTCAAAATAACTTCTTAGGTTTTCTAAGGTTTCTTCTTCAAGACTAGTTCTCAAAAAGAGAGGTATTACACTGTAAAATGATTATAGAACCAAGAAATTATATATCTGTGTTGTACATGTAATTTTGCGATGAAAGGATTCAGTTATCTGTTTTGAAATGACTTTCATATTTTATCTAATTTTGTTATACTCATTTTTTGTCATATTCTCGCGGTTGATTGATATAGAAATTATATCCTCATAATGGATTCCAGCAGGGATGACTGATCCGCACGGTCATTTGGGCTTAGGGAACCCATGAACCTGGGCTCAATATACTGCGAATATATATATATGTGTGTGTGTGATATATATATGTAATATATATATATGTCACATATATACAAACGTACTCGTATGCACGGTTTTGATAGTGCAATGTTGAAAAAAACATACACTGAAAAAAAAGTTGTTATTTCAAAAAAATATTATTTAATTCAATTAAATGCAGCAGTCGTGGGCTGTCGAGCAAATATTTGTTAATTTAAAGAAATAACATATTGACATGACTCACATATATTTAACTTAATATATAAATACTTGAACTAAATAATTACTACGAACTAAATTTAATAAAGTTAACAACTTTTTCTCAGTGTAGAGACAACATATATTCTAAATAGTTGAAGAAACATAAGAGCAACATATATTCTAATATAAGAGGAAAAAGAATAAATTAAAGTCTAGATATAAAATAAAGAATTTTATTGATGATTTCAAAACATAAAAAGATACAATAAAAATAATATAAAAAGAAAAAAACTTTTCGGGTTTCATATTAATAATTCATATAATTTATGTAATATATACATATATTCATGAACTCCATTCATAGTACAGTAACCACACTGTAAGTGCTATTTATAAATGGTTCTTTCTACCGATATATCTCTTTCATGTTAGTTTAACTTCTAAGAAAAATGAACTTGAAATATATTACAGTATTGATTTCTCTTTTCATGTGCTGGACACCGTGATCACATGTTGAAATTGAACTGTAACTGATCTTTTTATTAAATTCATTGCAAAATTAGCAAGAATAATAAATAATACTATTTTCGAAGATGAAATAAAACAATAGATCACTGCTGACAACAGCTAATAATTGCTTTGCGACAAATGTCGATGCAAAGGAAGAAAAACAAATGCTGGAAGAAAAATAAATGCAAAGTGCCGTGTGAATAAATCAAACAGGGACTGGGTGATGGTAATGGATCGCCTTGACTTGCCCTTGTAAAGTACTGACACGGAAATTTGACAGCAAACTGACAGTGCCGCACCCAAAATGCCCGTCAGACAATCTAATCGTATTAAATTGTTTTGTAATCTGTCTGTTGGCTGCGTACCCATGTTCTGACACTGCTTCATGCTGCGAAAGGATTCTTTAAATAACTTATTCGTTCTGGAATATAATAATATTTCCATATTCTACTATTCTTATATTATAATAATATATCGTTTTATTTTTTTATTAATTTATCATTGAAGTATAATTTTGAATGACTGATGGCATTTTCGACGGTAACTACGTAAAAATTTTAAGAAGTAGTAAAAGAATATCGATAGAAACTTTCCTATCAAATTACCGGGATCAAGTGGGATGAACGGAGAAGTTTCGTTGTTTCGTTTGCTCGTGTAGATTTTATTTATGATAAATATGCGTGGTAACGTTACACCGACCTGCCTCACCTCGAGCTACACGCAGGCTGTTATTTAAAAGATCTTAACAAATGGTTAGTCAGGTCGGGCTCCTTATTATCCATGACTCCTTGGAGCGCCATAGGACGCTAATTGCAAACTTTCATTACGAGTCACGCTCGGCTCGACGGATGCAACGCTGATCGCGATAGGCTTCCGCGAGATTCTACGAGGTACGAGCGAGACTCCAGATGAGAGAAAGAGAAGAGAAAGGTGCGCCCAGAGCGTGATAAGTAGCGCTCTACGCTCATAAATATTAAGATACTATTCCACCTAAGTCGATATAGAAGTATTTATTGTGAGTCTGTCGCAGTACATATGTAATATAATTGTTGTATTAGCCAGAAGTAGTAATAATGCTTGCCGACGTTAAGACGATCGTAAACAATATCTAAGCAATAATTTCAAATAAAACAGAAAATGATAATTCTGCCTTGTGAGGTTACTGGTTAATATAAGCTTAATTTATAACTGTAGTTATTGTTAAAGCTCTGTTAGAAAACGATATTCGAGCAGTATAAGCATTAATTTTAAAAATAATAGCTAACTTTATATAATTCGCAATGTTTAAAATAATAACTTGCGTAATACAATACCCGATTTTTTTAATCACTGATATACAATATATTTATGCACACACTGTTGTAAATTATTACAATTTGAGTTACTTTTAATCCATAGATCGTTCCTCCGCTACTTAATATATCGTTAATTTAATTAAAACGATGAGATTAAACGATTTTACTCAAGAAAATATATTAAATTTGATTCGAATTGAAATTATTATTACTAAGCGTACATGGACGATTTGCTTTGAAATGAATCACAGAAATGAATTGATTTACATTTTGACACAGAAATAAAGTTAAAAATAACAAAATGTTATTTAACTCAATAGATCGAATTACATTCCTGCTTTGATATCTAACAGTGCACGACAAGTACTTGCAATTTCTATGTTTTAATAGATTTTAATGGAATATCTCGATGTATTTTGCGAATTGCAAAAATAATGACGCAGTGTCCCCAAACAGCATCGTTTATCTTAATCTCAACCCTATTTTCAGCCCCGGAAGGGAATACACGCGCTTCGTCATTGGCGATCCTACCGTCGCCGCGCCGCGTCGATAATCACGATGATCGATCATTCGCGGCTCGACGGACGCACGCACGCACGCACGCACGCATGCACGCATCGATTAGGGGCCGAGTTTCGCGCCTGCACGCTCGACTCGCTGCCGCGTGCGTGGGCGATCCGCCTCGAAGCAGCGCCGATGCACGCGCGACGTGCACGTGTGTTCGTGACTCACGGTAGGCATTCTCGTGCGCGACAAACCGGTAACCAACGCGGCCGTTATACCGCGAACGCCGCGGCCACTTTGTTCCCGACGACGCGACGGTGTCTCTCTTTCTCTCGGCCCCGCCTCGCGCCGCGCCGCTCTTAAACTCGCGTTTACAAGTGTCGACGGGCGCGAGGATTCACGCCGCGTGTCACGCTGTACGTCCGCGAGCGGAACGGATGGATTTAGGAGAGAAAGAGCAAACTCCCAAGGTCGCGATGGAGAATTGTGTGCGTGGCCGTTCGACTCTTTCACCGCTCCGTGATCGATCGCATAGACTCGTCCAAGACCGAGGGTGAAGCAGGACATTTCGTATCCGGAATCGTTATGAACTTAGTTTGTGATATATTTCGCGACAAGCAAGGCTTTATCCGCGAAATGTAACGGAGATTAATACGACTGCGGAAAATTGAACGTTTTTGTGAAATGGTAATTTTCTCATGGGATGCGTTTCATTTGCGCATGTTAAATTATAAGTTAGAGTCGAGATTTTTGTCTTGATGATTTGTCATTGCTAGTCGTTGACATCTATATGTTGTAAATTTATTATTATAAAAAATTGGTTATAGTATCAGGAATAATAATACAAAGCTGTAATCACATTAGATCGAAGAAATAATAAATTAATACCAGTAGTATTGAAGATAACGCGCAGGATAAATTTCTTGTAAAAAGTCAGCTATAATATCAGGAATAATAACACAAAATTATGATCGCATCAGATTAGAAAAATAATAAATTACCAGTAGTGTATTGAAGTAGTAACAGACACTGATTAACTTTTACGGGCCTTCTTTTTTTTTATTTTATGTAAAATGTACTTTATCACGACATTATTTTTTCGTAAATATCGCTGTTTTTACGTTACAATGTTTCCCACACTTCAATTGACATTAATTACGGGCATTTAGAGATCTTTCGAACACACTGGGAAGTAAACTTTCGCTCTTAAATCACTTATCGATATTTAGAGATTTTATAATAATAGTTTAATAAAACGGCACAACGTATAGCAAGGAATTTGCCGTTAATTCCTAGAAATGTTTTGCCGTTTATCAGCAATTCTTCTTTTGGTTAATTTGTTAATGTCAGAGTGGATCACAAAGTTAACCCACGCTTCCATAGAATTCCACGAACGCGCCGCCGTTTGCGCCTGTTAAATTAACGATATATTCCAAGTATTACTGAATCGTTCCCTCGAACTGCAGGGGTTTAAATACGGCTGTATAAGACTCGATAAAACTTGTCCTTTTTGTGCAAATATTACCATGTATGTTTGACATTGATGAATTATAATTGCCCCTAAATCGAAATAAAGGCGACACGAAATTCGCGTTTGTTACTATCTTTTTATGGACACTTTTTACACTTGCGTGTGTACGTATTTTAGGGTCTGTTGCAAGTATGCGAGAACAATGACGCAGTAAATTACGAAACTAAATTACACTATAATGCATGTATAATTACTAACGAGTATACAACATTTCACGAAGGCTATTGAAATGATTTTACATAATCTCATGCTATTATATGTAATTGCTGTACTCTTCGCTTTAACAACTATTCTCTCCAACAACAGTGTATATTGCATTCAAGAGAAGTCTGAAAATTAGACCATGAGCTTATAGACAGACTTAACGCTAACAAATTTCTAAGAGGATCGCTAAAGTAGATTTTAGTCATACTTCAAAAACGACCACCGAAAATCGTATTATATCGGAATTATAGTGTTTTTTAATATATATATATAGTTATATATATATATATAGTTAACATTCGTTTTCATTTTAATTTAGTATAAAACACTAAATTATTTGCAATAAATAGAGCCATGTTTATATAAATTTTCTTGTCACATAAACAATAATTTTTGCGTTAATAAATTATGCATATTCATGATAAATTTTCTAGAAAATAACATTTTAAAAATTCGGAAAAAATATTTCCTGTATGGGAAACTAATTGCTAAGTATTATGAAAAATATGATATTAAAATAAAGTTAAATAAAAAGAAAAAGGGGTGTAATAAATGGGGCGAAGAAGAAGGTAAAATTGTATTTTTTATAATTAAAAATGAAGAAATGGAGAAATGTTTCGGGGAGAGAATTATCCCTTAAATCCTTCCCTTAAATTACGTCCATGGGTAGAGCATAGTTCCAGCTTAACTCGTTCTAGCTGAACTAACAGTTCAGGACTTGCTCTAGTCCAAGCTGTCGTCTTGCAAAACCGCTAAGATTCCATACTTGAACAGTGCCATGGCGACGTAAAATTGCGTACAAAGCTTCTACGATACCAGGGGAACCACCTGGTGATAGTACATATACGACATTTGTTCCGTCGCGGTCGGTGCAGTACTTAACACCGGGCGGAAGAGAAAGTCACGCTGCTGTCTCCTGCCTTTTTCTATGCCGTTGAATACTTTTCGCCTTTCAAGTTTACGGTACTTTAACACGCTTACGAATCGAAGGTGGCATCCAGCGGGATAGAAGCGCTCTTGTAAAGGGAAAAAAGACGCGTGGGCGCGCTTAACTCTTGTTCATCTTGCATCACCGAAGAAGTCGTCAACCGCCCTCTTCGGCAATTTACGACTGTCGGGTGTAAGCCGGTATTTAACGCTAGTAAATCAGGCGGCAATCATTCGAGCGCTATGGACTTTTATGACGGCTAATGATCGACACCGTGCGGGAGATGCATCCGATGCCGCGGCGTCGGCTCTCACACGCATAATTACAAGAGAGATATTTGCATGTATTAGACCGAGATGCATACAATTAAGTCGTGTGTACTCCAGTTAAGTGTGCCTTCGTCTGTAACAGTATGATAGGAATTACCTCGTGTCATTATCGTTTACTTACTGCTATTATGTTATCGGGGATTTCTCGCGTGCATGCACACACGCGATTCCTCATGTCTTCGAGAGGAAATGATGCAAGTTACACGCAGGGTATTTTAGAAATTGCATACTTTAAGTCTATCATAAGGATGATCTTGTTTGTTATTTCTGACGAATCTCTTGGGTCTTTTCCTCCCTGAGCGAAAATTTTACTTTGCGCAAAATTTTTCAAAATTGTTTAACTGTTGGTACACACGATTCGGTTAAACGTATTTTCTACTTAAATATTTATAATGAAATATATTAACATAATGTATAAAGAGAGTATGAAAGAAATTATCGTCATGGACTCTATATATTTACAAGCTTTGATATTTCAGTAAATTCTTTCACACATGTAGTGGGATAAGTAACAGTGCACAAGGATTGGTGTAGCAGGGCGGTACATTTTCAAAAAAAAAAATTAATCGTCGCGCCTCCGCCGTAATGATCCGCGGCTAAAGGCGAGAAATTTCATGCCGAGGTACGAGAATCTCTTCGGCTCGTTCGTCCCGCCAATTAAGAAGAGACACGATATCCAATGCGAGATCTCGCAAGATAACGAAGCTTATTTGCTACACGACGCCGCAACGCGCGGTTTCTCAGCGATCAACGCGACGCGATTTGTCCACTTTTGTTTCCATCTTTCTCGGCCAGTTATGCTAATTTCATCTCTCCCTCTTCTTCTCTCTCCCCAACTGTCAACGATAATATTAGATCATTAAATCGGCGTTGTCCGCGCGCATCCGGTCGCAATCCCGGCCCTCACAGCCGAAGACGAGAAACGGCGAGTTTGGAGGCACGTTTGGCGTGGTATATGCAAATATTTCAGGCTTGTACTTACGTCGTGTTAAGTGATTTTTAAGTAACACGATACCTGCCGCTCGTAGAACATAGCCCGAACATTATCGTGCAATATCTGATGTGAGAAATTCTCTACAGTCTACATAATTCCGATACGTTGAAAAGAAATTCTCGCGTAATTCCTAAATCTTATGCTATTTATTTTATAGAGAAATTTGTAGCGCTATATAATACTATGCCATTATGATTTTATACATTATTAGAAGAATTTCTAACGGTAGAAATCCCATGCATTTCTCTATGTATTATTTATATTATTTGTGTGATATTATATGAATTAGGTTATATAAGATACGTTAGGGGAACTTCAAAATTAAAATGGCAATTTTTTGTTCTTAATAAAGCATTTTATTTGTTTAATAAATTAACTGGATAAAGTCATATGACTCTCTCGTTTTAAAAGTAACACAACTTAAAAAACATGATTTTTAAATTATTATCATGAACGAGTTAAATGTTATCTTATCAATCATCAGAAGTAAATTAATTTTATAAATTATTATTATTTTATAAATTATTACGTTAAAATCGTTACAACTCGAAAAGAATTTTTTTTTAAGAATTTAATATATGATGTTATAAGAATGTATCCTTTTTATTGATATTATTAGATTAATCAATAATTTTCTGTCAAATTAAAAAATAATTTTTTCCTTTCTCTGGAAAACAATTTTTTTTAATTATGTCACTGTTGAAGCAAGAAAACATATTGTTCATACTTTCATATTCTCATTATATATATAGCTCTTAAAGCACGTATGAATAAAATGCCATGTAAAAATAATGTACGAAATATTTTTTTTTTAAACAGCGTAATGCAATAGTGTGTGTTTTTGATTAGCCCAACGATCACGTCCTCGTCGTAATCTCGACGACCTTGAAACTGTGGCTACCACAACATCGGCGAATAACCTCAACTGGCCTCATCCCTGCATCCTTCCTCATCTCCCCTTGCTCGGCCACCAATCTTATCCTACGTTGGCCCGATCTTAAGCACCTTTCACACCGAAAATTTCTATTAAAAGTTTTAAGAGTAAAAGCTGCTTTAACAGTAAAAAGCGAAATACTTTTTGTATGATGTAATAGTAATGCCATGTAGAGGAATTAAAATTTCTAAACATTTTATAAAAATTTTGTTAAATTTTATTAAAATTCGTAAACATTTAACATAAATATTGTAACGAACTAATGTGTATAATAATGTCAAAGCAGTATAGACGTCTGGTAAATTGGTCCTTCGGTAAAAGCATCTTTGTGACTGGTACTCCAACAATTTGTTGGCCGTCAAGTGTAATTGAAAGCTTTCTTCTGGTCCTCTCGATATACCGCATATATATTCAAGACACTTTAACATGCTGAAACAAAGTGCTCTTGCATTGATGAGTGCTTCAGAACAGTGATGAAAAGCAGAATGCTTTGAAGTATAGCATACGTTCTGTAATTTACAGTAAAGTATTTATATAGTAATCACGTGTTAATACAAGACATTATATGTTTTTAAATTCTTCTATTTTCATCGTATTAGCCATTTATTAAATTAGTATATAACTCTTTGACAAAAAAAAGTTGCAAACCTGTAATGTATTCTAAATATTATCTTGCCGCATCCTGAGATAAAAATAAGTACTGCAAGCTTTGTAAATCAGAATTATAGCATTCTGGCGCGAGTATTGTTTCATTATTCCGCAGTCAGACTAATTTCATGTAAGCTTAATCGAAAAACAGATTATACAAGCGCATGTTCGACGCAGAGCATATGAGTTGAGAGAGAATGGTCATAACGTCTTATTATTATCTCGCAGTAAGTGGACTTGTTGACAATCGATTATTTGTAAATTTTAAACATATTCTCAAATTTCAGACTTTTTAGAAATCAAAACGATTGCTAATGGAGTCCGATGTATATTCGTCAGTCATCACGTAACTTCTGTGCGGGCGCGTATATGGGTCAGTGAGACGATCAGCATCGGCGTAACACCCCTTATCGATCGACGACTTATCGAGAGTAAACACGGAAAGACTTCGTAGTACTACTAGAAGATAAGGGATCGTCTACATTGTCGGACGTCCATTCATTCCGCGTCGATGCTTGTTCTAATTAGTAGTCGTCTTTGACTGTGTTGATTAAAGAGAGACGAAGCTTATCATTCGCTTTTGGGTCGACCGGATGTTGTAGAATCATTGTTTTACAATCACTGTTTGCACGGTGTCCTGTGCAGGAGTCGTTATCGATCGATAGGAAAGTTAGTCCTGAATCGAGTTACGATCTGGTCTGCACAGGACGTTGAAGCTATTCACTATTGCGGAAGACATAGAGAGACTGTAGTAAGGGTCTTATATAAGATTCAATATGATTGATTCTCTCTTTGGAAACAATTTCGTGAGCTTTCTGGAACATCTTTCATGTAACTTGAAGTAAGAAAAGCAGAAAGGCTCTTGTAACGTTGTCAAGTTAAAGGAAGTGCATATCCACTTTCTATTTAATAAAATTCATGTCCCCAGCTACGAAGAAGTTTGAAAGAGTAAGGTATCGCAAAATTTTGTGAGGAAATTTTATGAAAACTTGTTGCTCTTTTCACTCTATGGAACTTTTGGTACACTTCGTATATTCTTCTGGGAATAGAGTTTTGTAGAACTTTCTTTCTTCGTGTGCGTCTTGAGACGGGTTCGTTAAATATCTAACACATCCATTTCCTGCACATAATACGCATTACCGTACCTTCCTCAAGAAACGTCAAAATTTACTCTTTAATATTTCACGTAAACGTTGTCATCAGTGACTATCTAAAATATTTATGCTAAGGGAAACCAGGCGTCATTCGTTCACGCGTATTTGTGTAATACGTACGGGGGACGCGAGAAAGCCATTCGCTCGTTGAAAAATATTCTGGTAGCGACGGCAATAACTGGAAGCAATAATTTCTACGACGACTTCGCGACATTCCGGTTTTTTCTCCTTCTTCTTCTTCTCCTCCTCGTACTCACACGCTGGTACACTCTTGAGTGGCCGGCCGGACGACATCGTAGGGGAAGGAATGCAAACACACTACGGAACTGTGTGCGCATTGCTTATGTACCCACGTGGGTGGTTGGCTAAAGTGGGTGGCTGCTTGACCGGCTAGGCCGATCGGTGGGAGTGCTGCTTCAAGTGCCCACTACCCAGTACGCCTGGCAGTAACTTCTGGTTTACCTTTCCTTCGACCTTCGAGATATCGAGCTGAGCTGGCATCTCCCAGAGGAGAACACCATGAGTGTAAATTATTATTATGAATTAATAAATAGCAGAATTTGGGATTAGTTATGATATAAATATAGCTGTACATCTGACAAAATAAATATTTAAATATTTAGAAATTTCAACGGTGTTAAAATTGATAATCTTAGTTTGAAGAATTTAACCTGGAAATTTTCACCTGAGATATTCTTATGTTCCAGCGGCGAAAAAATGTGAATTATTTTAAAATATTGTTTTCTATGGATATTGTTTAACATATTTTTTAATATAATTATTCTTTACAAACCTTTAAGTATCAAAAATTTGCAATAAAAAATTAATACATTAATAAAAATATTTATATTTTTTAGAAATGCTGTCACAATAAGCTATTTAACGTGCTAATTCCGATTTTAATATTCATTTGATTTCTACTCTTTAAAAAAATTGTGGTTAAATCCAAATTCATAATCTCAAATACTGATAAATTGAAAAACAATAAATAATATACATATGTATATTGTTAATAATAACCATTTTAGTTTAGATGTGAAAATATCTCATGTGACTGTTTATGCAAAAAAAAAAACAGGCAGCTATTTCTGGGTTAACAGCTAGAAATACATACACAATTCTGATTTAAAAAATACACATTTCGTTAGACCGTTGGTAGAAAATATAAAACAGCTTACGGTAACTCCACATAACATAATACGACATGACGCGGATTATTTGCCGAATGATTGCGTGACACCGTCGTTGTATCACACTGCTGATACGCGAGCAGCTCGACGGAGCCATTAAAACTTGAGCCATAATAACACTCGGCTTTGCACGCACCTTTTGCACCACGTGGCAGCGATAACGTTTGTGAAAACGCTGCTGCTCAATTTTATGACGCTCGATACAGCGACTTAACAACCGGGAAGATACTGCGATCTGCGAGGAACTCGCAGGAACGATAGTCTTACTTACCTTTGAAACTCCAGTTTTACATAACAATTGCTGTGAGACAATTCGATTATGTGAAGAACATAAGACGATATTTAAAGATATCTCTAATATTCTTATATTATTTCGCCGTATTAATCTCTAATAGTTTCGCCGTAAAATATCGGAATATGTAAGATTAAAACATATAAGATAAAAAAAAAATGTTTTTTTTTTTAAATCTTTTTGTCTGTTCTGCAATTCTTGTGTAAAACTTAGATCTAGATTCGTTTTACTTAGTACCCAGTAAACCCCAACTAATAACATAACATCAATATTATAATTTCATTCTAAACAATACAAATATAATATAACACGTACGTTACGTAATAGTTATATTGTTAAGTGTGAATTAGAATATTAATATTACGTTTTTTTCAGTTGACGTTTACTTATTGTGTCGTTAGTCAACTATTTTCTGTAAACATTTGGTCAGAATCGAGGTCAGAATAGACGATGTCCGTGCACTTGAACAAAATTCTCGATTAATTAAAACACCCGTCTAGCGTGCAAGTTAAAAGCATTTTGGATGACGCAACTCAGGCGCAATCAGCAGTAAGTACGAGCCGATGCGACCTCGTCTCGCGTGGCGTGCATCTTAATTACTTTCGCAAATACACGGCCGCTGTGTGTGCCGGGAGACAAATTGCATTCCACGGCGGCGGGGCCAATCGGCGTGCAATTATGCGACGTCTCATAACTCAGATCTTCTTCCTCCTCGCGGCTCCATTGTCCGCCGTCCTTGCACGACCGGTACCGACACGCTGTCGTCAATGGAGGACTAGTTCCCCTCGAATCTTCCCCGTTTGCACGCGAAGAAACGAGCGCACGTGCAAAGCTCACGTCATGCAAACGACCTCGCGTTAGTACCGTAGGTACGGCGTAGGATGTGCGGTGCTCCTTTTCCGCGTAGGGATATCCTGCGAACTTTTTATTACGTACGCGGTGCGGCGTGGGCGTCGCGTCGTGCCCACGTTCTCCAATGTTCTCCTCGCCGTTCACCACAGTTCTCTGACGCTCTTCAGCTCGCTCTCCGCTGACAGATCGTTGAAATCTTGACGGAAATCTCGGTTGTTTTAAGCCCTCGCATTACGGGTTTTCTCCTCCGGTTCACTTTTACGTACTGTGATATCTGCGAGAGTGCCGTATGTAAAATAAGCGAGTTGAAGACAGTTTTGCCCGAGCCTTTTAATCTTTTATGTTTTATCTGACGTATTCCATTAGCTACACGCACGATGCTATCTTTATTAATTATATTTTTGCATCACAGAGAGTCAGGTTTGTGCCATTACTCATGTCATGTACTTTGACTCGAACTTCGTCGTGACTAATTGCAAACGACAAAGCGCAATATTCGCGACTTATTGTTTAATTCGATTTTTATGTCCTGTCCTACGACTTAGATAGATATCGTCGTTTTCGCTTGAAGAAACTAATTGAAGCAGATAAGACAGCGAGTCACGTTAATCGTTCCAAATGTTACGACGTAAAATCCTATTTTTCTTATCAGATAAAATATATTTAGCGACTTTCTGTCGTTATGAAGCTTCAACGAGGTGCAATAGTCGCGACCGGGAAACCTTATATTTGCCGTAATAGACTCATTGTTCGGTCGTGCACGTGACGCTCATACGTATAAAGCCGGTACGCGAGATTAGCCGCATCGATAAACGGATTAATTAAACACCGAATTAGGACGGATTGCGCGATCCAGCTCTAATTAACTCGGATCGTTAAAGATTGCGATCACGCGGGATCACCTGCGACACCTAATAATACTTCTGACTGTTATCTGCGCCGATATCGTCGTTGACACTTTAACGTGCGACGAATCACACATCCGTTTTGTTACGTAAGCACAAAAGCTACATATATATTGTGCCGCGACAAACATTAATGTCATACTTCGCAGCTTTATAAATTTCAATAATGCTTCGAAACATGTCAATTATGTTTCTATATATATATTTGTAAAATCTTTCGCAATTTCATTCTCATGAATTTTTAAAAATATTTAAAATATTGAAAATATCAAAAGCTATGTTTGTCAAAAAAATTCTCAACCAAATGCATATTTAATATATTTTGAATACTTTAAATTACCGTGCGCGAAAATAGGTTATACTTTTGATGTGCCATTGAAGATTAAAAAATACTACCAAAGATAGATATTTTGCGCCATAATGAATAAAGACAGCATTGATTTAAATGCAAAAATAGATTATATGTGATCAGATTATTTCTGACCACAGATATTGTCGGTTTCAAGTTCACAGTGTAACTTTAGCGACTTCATAAAGTTGAAAGATACTGAAATAGTAATGCTGTTTAATAGTAAATGAAGATACGTTTTTACTGCCAGATACGCTGTTGTAATTTATCTCGGTACAGCTGCGTCAAATGTTCTTATTGAATACGCAAACATAAATGCGCGGCCTTCGCCGCCATCGCTGCGGTAAACTTCGCTAAGACGTTTGCGACAGTCTATGATCTTTCGACCTAAAATTAAACATTATGTATATGACGCATGTGGATAACAATTATTATCGTAATTACTGCCTTGATACGTAAAAGTGGGATAATATAGAGCTCTAAGTTTATGATAAAATAAATTGCTGCGATAAGTCTACCAGACTGTTTAAGTTATTTTTGTAACTGCTCTGTCCGAATACAACTTTTTATCAAATGAAAATGTAACAATAATGGTATTGTGAAAATAATATATAATAATAATAATGTCGTTTTATTTTTGCAATAATCAAAATTAATTGAACTTTTTAAAGAATTATTATTTAATTGACTATATGCCAGTTTGCTTGCGTGTCCACGATCAACCCACCAGAAGAAAATTAATCGATTATGATCTATAGCTATCATGCCGGATGTTCAGTGAATCATGCAACAGCAGCCACAGTGAGCATTATTTATAGAACCTACCTAGTTGTTTTCTAGCAAAATTAGATCATTTCTATATAAAACGTACTGAGATGGAAAGTTCTCCTTTTTCCCTTCTTTTTTTATAAATAATTTAAAAACATTCAGATTTACGTTCGTTTTCTGATCAAATATTATCTTCATCGGTATTGAATTTATTTCGTTCGTTAAAACATACATCTGTCCACCTGTCTCCGAAATCTCCGAAATATATTTACATCAACCGATTGCGTCCGATCGATCACTCTGTTCACATGGCTCGCGAATAACGGAGAACGTCCGAGATTGGAAAAAAAAGTTGAATGCTTCGCTTCGCGTATCCTAATATTGCTACTGCAAGGCAGCTTTTTATACTTCCAGCTGAACGGGAAATGGGAAACCTTCCCTTCTCAATCCGTCGTATCCTTGCATATCGTGAACATTGGTTACGCAAGCGGGGGTAGCAAACTCCAGTGGTTGCAGCCGTAGCAGAAATCCCCTTTGCGGTTTCCGTCTCGGTCGGTCCCCGGTTCCCACTCTCTCAGTGAGCGGTTTTACGATGTCGGTACGACACGGCGAAGACGAAGAGCACGCCGAGGTGCTCACGGCGAACGGCACATGCGACGCACGTCTCTCTCGCGGTGACTCGTGAGCGTGGATCGTGAGTCGTGAGTGCCTCGTCCGTCGTGCGCGCAACAGCTTACAGCGGCCAGTCGGCGTACGTGCACACGTGTGAGCGCACGTACGCCAAGCGTACGCGAGCGCGCGTGAGAAATACGGATATAGGGATAGGGAGAGATCCCGAAAGAATTCAGACACGTTTCGAACGTTGCGAGACAGTGAACAGTGTTTATGGCGAATTAAAGGGATTTTTTTCAATAAAATTGTTTTAACATTTTATTTCTCGAAACATTTCTCTGGATCAAATTCATCTCTTATCTTGTCTCGACGTAAAGTTCATGTCTTGTTGATGTTGTGGTATTAGTGTTTGTGAATAAATTTTTGAAATTAGATGGTTCAAAGTGTTGTGTACGCGAGAGTGAGTTACGCTGTAAATAAAGGGTTTTTTTAAATCTACTATGTGGAGTTTGCGAGATATGAGAATTTTGGAGTATTTAAAGATTCTTGATTATATCTCTTTTTATGATTATTTTTTAATTCATTATAAAATCACATACATATCTGTGTTTTGAAATATTTACATCATATAATATCAACTTAAATAAAAAGAAAATATATATCAGTTAAAAATATCTCGATAATTACTGCTAACATTTTATCTATTTAATAAATTATATATTATTTTACATTAATAATATAATAAAAAATTTGCAAATCAGGAACAGTCAATAATGATTAAATACGCATTACCTAAAATAATTTTTTTTAATACCGGATTTCTCTTTTACGTAAAATCAATTTGATGCACCTGCTTTTCTCTAAAATGAATAAATGAATAAAAGATTTCGAGAGTTTATATTGATAGTAGAGGGATTTCGATACTCATTTCCATTCGGTAATTGTCTACCCTATTTACCTTGCATATCGATTTGTGCATTTGGACCGAATAATATCATATATCACATTCTCGCGGTGTAAAGTTTATAAGCTTAAAAGCGCATATTAATAAGTTTCTTACAAATGTTATTGTCGAGTTATGCTCACTCAAATGTCTCGGTTGAATCGCATATTGATTTTTTGTATGTAATAAAAAATATATATAGCCGCCAGATATATGTATATGTCGCCTGATTGCGCATGTTATGACGTAAAGTGCAAAGGGCGATATAATTATATAAACATTTGTATGTCCGTTATGAGATAAATTGTGGTTGAAACTGACAAATCAAAAAGAAATGTAATCCGATTACATCTGGCTGGTTATCGCCCGACAGAATTATGCATTCAGCCATACTTCAATGCTGATGCGTAACAGACGCGTGGGCGTTGACGATCTTGAATTACTGTTGAGAGACGTTATTATCCTAGGTGGAAGTTATTGGTCCATGAAACTCGTGTTTCGCGCTTTGAAATTTAATTATAAACGATAGTGCAACATTTAACCTTGTTATTTAAAACGTTGACTTTTTATGCAGCGTAAGATCGTTTCGTATTATTTGGTGTACCAAAGCCTGGAATCTCAAAATTTTGAATGGCAATAAGTATCCAACAAATTTCTGTTTGATAATAACATTAGCGATTTTATGAGAAATGAGAATAATATTTTTATTATAACTTTTTATTATAAAAATTTCTTATAACTTTATTATTAAATTTATTATTTATTATAATGCATAAAAGATAAATTATATAATAAAATAAAATAAATTTTTTCTCTCTCTCTCTCTCTACTAATTTAATTACTTATAACAGAACTTAATGTGCTTAATTTTCTAAATAGAATTGTACACCATGAGACTGAATACGTTTGTTCATTTTAAATTTCTGAAAAATCGAGAACTTTGTTACGATAGTATCTCGCATAAAGAAAAAGTATAGAGGCTTCTTTATTCATGCCTGCTTTACGCGTGATCATTCTCACGTGTTTCAGCGACACGTAGCATAAGTTAGTAGCAATGCGTGAGAGCGATGATTGTTTGCTCATCTTACGTCATAAATGGTATTACCTGCCGCTGCATAATGGAGATAATAACAATGATAATAATGCAGTTCCGATTGCAAAATGTTTCCCCGTTGTATAATTTATTAAAATTATCGTGGAAATTACGTTCCACAAATTTGGGGAAATATTTTACGCGGAATATGTCACCGTTCACTGTGCTCGTGTCTGACCTTTCTGGGCCACCCGAGTCATCAATTGACCTTTTCGTTACTAATGTCCCGGCGAAACGTAATACTGCTGGGACAGAAACGACCTATATATTATTGTGTTTCTATCGGGATGTATTATATGTATTACAAATTACAAGCATAGACAATTCTATAATCTTTACACACTAACAAATTGATGACAAATTATTGAGTCGTAAAAAAATCTTTTCAAAGTAAAGTAGAGACATCTGAAAACGTGATAAATCCGCATTCAAGCATTTTGTTCATCATCGAGATGCAATCAATTCTATTTCCTAATTAATGTAAACAACTCCATCCACACACATGAAATACACAATTTCGCGGCGAAATAATAATTTACTATGCTGTTGTCATGTTTCAGCGAGATATTGACGATAATCTCGTAGCATTAAATCGCTGTAGCACTTTGTCCCGTCGCGTCATGTTGCGTCGTGTCCTGCGATAGAATCGACACCCTCATTTAAACACGGCAATACGATATTTCGCTCTCATGTGGAGTGTCATGTCCCGAGCGTTGTACCGTCGCAAAGCAACGGTGGAAATTGTACTGTTTATTGTTGGCCCGGATAAATATTGCGCGCACATATCTGTTCTGTAAAAGCACGCCGATAGCACGCCGTGAGAAACGGTATCCAAGGTGTAGTATCCCTTGGCCAATGTGCTCGCGAAACGTGCACGGCCCGATCGCTTAAACTCTTCGCTTAAAGAGAAGACTTCGTAGCACGAGCACGAAACGGTGCAGACGTGTAACCTGAATTTCTTTCGTGAACAAACGGCGACAGCGAGAACGGCCGCGCGCATAGCTCGGACTCGGAGTTGATGTGGACATTGAGGTTTTGCTCGTAAGTCCGTAGCTCGTAATTCCCCACCCGGGCTCGTTTGCTCAGGAAATGGAAGATCTCCGCTCGCAATTTTCGGTCTAACAAAGAGTGATACACTGGGTTTATCTCCGTTAGCTGCTGTCATAAAGAGAGACTCACTTTATTTCTAATTCTAAACTTGTCCTTTTACTATTATTTATGATATATCGCGTAAACATTTAGATACGAAACTAAATAATTTTACCGCTTAATATCGCTTCCTTCCATTTTTAATTCTGGAAAAGAAAATACCGTGAGAGAATTTATCGATTATCGTTTAAGTTCAAACTATTTCAATAACATTAATGGAAGCTTCGATTTTTTTTATCGACATCCATTTTGTTTTTGAACGACGATTAATCTCTTTTAATCCCAGTTTTACACAAAACATTTCCGTTTCTATTTCATTTCTCCAATGTTACAGGTAGGAACAAAATTTTTTACACAGTTATTTGCATTTCACTGGTGCACTGCACAGTCGAGAATATCCGGGATTACAATGCATTCAGTCGGCGAAAAAAGGGAGAAGCGTTCCTCTGTTAAATCGGAGCTGTACAAACGTCGAGGTTGCGCTGCCGGTATAATCTCGATCTTGCGCGCCAGGTCGTTTATCCTCCCCGAAGCGATGCTGCGGAGGAGAGGAGTCATCTGGCTTCGTTCTTCCTCGCGTGGTCTACCGCGTCTGTGTGTACTTTAGAGCACACTGTCGTCGGTCGTTCGAAAACTGACAACAGAAAGTCCTCTCTCTCTCTCTAGTTAACTTTAGAGGAAAAATAATTTCGCGCGATACAAGGATTTTGAATAATATTTTAATTTACTGATTTACGTCGCACTGAATTCTATAAAAAAAACTTTTTTAATATGCTGCTGCGAAATTATGGAATAAAATTTCCTTTGATGTTAGAAATGAATCCTCTCTCCTCATCTTTTAATATAAACTGTATGATTATCTACAATCATCGATGTCCAAAGCGTTAAGCATATTGGTTAATTACTCTTTTCTTGCTAGGTTTCTTTTATTTTATTTAATTCTTTTTCTCTCCTTTTTTTTGTAATTTTTTGTACATACCTTTTTATATTTTTTAACAATTAAGAATTTCATGAAAGTCTTACTTTAATGTTTTCTTTTTTAATTATATTTTTGTTTTTAAACGCTTGGGAAAATTTATTCTGAGGACGCTAAATAAATGGCGACTTCTTTCTCTTTCTCTCTGTCGACATATTAGAGGTAACTCCGGACAATCGGGACTTTTATAATGTTCGCTCCCTTCAATTGTCTAACGAACTAAAGCCGGTGACAGAGAAATGCAAAGGTCGTGTCATCTCGTGAAAGATCTCCGCGTTGGTAACGACAACGAATAGCAGATATTAAACCAGATAAGTCGCTTGAATAGTTTCGCGAGAAGTGTTTACGTCGGACTAAACATATCGTTGGTTATTACAGCTCGCAGCGCGAGGGGATGTGCTGCTAGTCGGGATGAAAAGTCATGAGAGATTACCTTGGCTGCAAAAGGCTAGAAGTGACATCTTTCCAAGTGCATTGGGCGTGCAGTGTGTCATTTACGCGCCACGAAAGATAGGCGGATAGTCGGTTTAATGCACTGAACGCGAGCAATAATCCTTCGAGTCATTTGGTCTGAAGTTACGACCGGAGCTTCGCGCGTCGCGATGAAGAGATGGTAAACGAAATTGTGGAACACAATTACCGTTGCGAACGCGAGCAGAACGCATTGCGAATTCTCACAGGAAACGGTGACTTTTACTACTATTATTATCATCGCCGGGCATAATTCATAATTCGCGTTTGTCTACGCAATAGAGTGCGTGGAGTCGGGGAACATTTATTAGCCTCCCTCCGATGATTGGGGGACTGCTGGGAACCCGCGGTCGACTCAACATTTTCGCATTAACATTAACCCGCGAGATTAATGGTACGCGGAAATCCTCGTGGAACGCTGGAAAGAAACCAAGAGATCGTAATCGGTCAGATCGAAGACCGGAGTGTGTCGTGAGAACATCGCCGCGGCCGTTCTCCGTCGTTGTCATCGAGAAACCGTACACATTTTGTGCACTCGATACATCGATATCTCTGTAACAGCACGAAATCCAGTACGCGCTTGAAACGCGATACACCGCTAATAAAAGTGCCGATCGAAGAGAAAAAGCAATGAGCCTTTGGTCATTTGGCGTAGATGTTAGGTTTCAAGGATATGGGTTCGAACAAATGGAGGCTTTCCTGCGGGCTATGTGCTCGAACCCGTAAAACCATTTATAGTTCATGGCAAAGATACTTTTTTTGGTAAACTTTTGTATTTTCGTTTTTCTCAATGGGACTCGAATCGATTTAAAAGCGATAGTTCCAGAAAAAGGAAATATAAATCGATGGACATTGTGCATCAAAGTTATAAAATGCAATTTTTTTGAAGTAAATTATATTCTTTTGAATTAAGTTTGGCATGATAAATATGCTGTCTTAAGTGAATTAATTTTAGTAATAGTCTTTTCGATGATTAATGATGCTAACCTTTCTGTTGAATAAGCAGTTTTTTATCTCTAGAAGAATTACTATGGTCGGATATTAAGTATTCAAAGTCCCTCTTATTTCGAAAGAGAGAAATATGTCAATGCGCTACGAGTGAACACGTGAGACGAATTGATGTCGTTTTCAAAGTTCTTGAAAGGATTCCGTGGTTTATCGGCGAAGTCACGCGAATTCGAGGCGTGGATTTGTACGTCGAAGTCAGAACGCGAGGAAAATATTACTACGGGTTTGCCGAATGGGCCAATAAATCTTCATGCTTAATATTGTCGGCACGAAAAGTACTGCCAGCTTTCAACTATCAGCGTCAGTAATTATCGAGATATTACATATGAATTATTTCTAATTAAAGATATTTGTTCTACTATATAACATTTTCTATACCGAACGAATTTTCTCTCAACTTATCGAATGCTTGGCTAAATGTAATACAATATTCTCTAATTAGATTCGTTTATTAATAATAATGATGTGTTACAGTAATATTAAAATATTAACTGTAATCTTAGCTGTACAATTTAAAAATCATAATATTATTATTAAATTATTATTTTGATAAAAAAAATGGAATCAATGAAAATTCCAGTAAAAAGTCGGATGCGACGTACCATGTGTCAATGTAATTTCGTATGAATCGCTTTGGACACACGTTCCAGTCGAATAAAGACTCTGAGCAGCGACGATGAATGATGGACCGACGTGACCGGTTGGTGCAACGACGACGTCCCCGACGATGAAGAGTGCAGAACCGGCCGCGCGTCGTCGTGGCCATTATCGCGCGACCTTCTCTCGCACTTTGCTGCGCGTCATCGACTATTTATGTGTCTAAGAAAGAGCTTTCGAGAACACCCACAGAAACAAGAGAGAGAGAACGGAGCACAGCTCGTGACGTTTGAAGGAGCGAAGGGAAAGGGAGCTCTCCTCTCGTCTTCGATCCTTCTTCTTGTTCGCTCTCTTCCGCGCAGCGTCGAGATAAAGAGACGTCGGGGAAGTTCGACGTGAGGAATGCCCGCGGGATGAAGGCCAAGATACCACGGAAAGAACTGGACGACCTCTTCGACGAGGTACGCGGTAAGATCGCTCGATAGGAGATGCACCGCGGCATCGAATCCGAAGGGACTTCAATTCGGCGCGCGATCGCTTCCTCCTCGACGCGCCTCGCGATTTTTGCGATCGCGCCGATTAGTCCTCGCAGCATCGTCGCTCGAAGACGGACGAGGCCGATTGGCATGCCAACACTTCGTCGGCCCATCAAGCGTGTTTGATTTTAATGACGCGAGAATAACGAACGCGTCATGACGTGGCTCTTGAGGGGACGATGAAGAGAGAGTGCCACCTTCTCTTTTGAATATGATAAATATTTCATACTTTCTTCTCGTCTCCAGATCTTCTAACTTTCTTTTTTAATTGGTACTACTCGATGAAATGATTTAAATTGAAATAAATGGCGGTTCATTAAAAATGTTCATTAAAAATGTTCAGGTCATTTATGACGATGCTGATTCAAATATAGTCGAGGTCGATCAGGAATGATACCTTTTTTTTTTGGTATAAATATATTGTTTTTGTGTAAATATATTTCATACTTTCTTCTCGTTTTTCTAACTTTCTTGTCTTTTAATATTGTATTATTCATTGAAATTATTTAAATTAAAACGAATGGCATTTCATTAAAAACGTTCAGGTTACTGATCACAACGTTAATCGTTCAGGCATGGATGAATTTAGGAATGACAGCATTTTTTTGATGGAATAATATTGAAAAGTGCAAACCGAAAGATATGAGATATGACAACGAGATTCACCGCGATCCCACTTGTCAGCACGCTTCGAATTACAGTGAGATTCCAAGAACTTCTCGATGCATCCGCAAAACCTCAACACTAGAAAAGAGGCGTGTCGTCTCGGTTATCGGATAACGTTGCGCTCCATACACCGACGTACACCGCTGCGAAACTCGCGCGCGCTCGCTTTCACGCTCCGACAGACACTTGATCCTGAAAAATTTCGCGAAGCGTTTAATTCGCGAGAGAACGATGTCGCACACGCAAACGAGATGATGTCGCTCCTCCGCGTCGTAACGGGCAACAAAAAGCGGAACTACGCCGCGTTACATTACCGCCGCGATGCAATCAATTTCCACCGCGTGTGCTCACATGGGGATTACATGATAGATAACAGTCAATCTTCTCGTGTGATCGCGATAAGTAATTCAGCAGAGGAAGAAAGGTCTGATAATGAAAGATCTTTTTCTGCCAATAAATAACGTGTAATAATTCAATCGTGATTATTATTTTAAATAAGATGTACTGTAAGTGCAAAAGATATTCGTACAAACAAAATATTTTTTTAAAAAACCTTATTTAATTTTTTGCTGATTAATTAACAATTTATTTATAAATAATAAAATATATTCTCTCTATGTTTCTCCAAATTATGTATACTAAAAAGATGTGTTTCAATTATAAAAAATACATCATCTTAATAATAAGTGAAAATTAAAAATTGTATTGTTTGGATAACTTGTGATGTATATCTTGACGAAGTAATTTTATTAAATTAAAATCAGTCGTGGGAAAATTGTCTACTTTGAATTATATTTATGAATTATATTGATTATAATTGCTCTTTTGTAAGATAACTGTAAATTATTTGTTGACAACGAATATCATTAAATTGAAAATTATTTTGTCGATGATTTTTTAAATATTATTATAATGAAGGACGACATATTCGTTTAAATTGCAACTGTAATTAATTGAAATATTAAATTACAAGCGGAAAAAGCGAGAAATTTATCTACTTTAAATTATATTCATAAATTATATTGATATATGCTTTCTTGTATTGTGAGATGACTATAAACTGTTTATTGATAATGAATGGCGTTAAATTGAAAATTATGAGTGCTTCTTTAATATTATTGTAATGAATGGCAACACCTTCATTTTAATTGCAATTGCATTTAATTGAAGTTTTAAATTACAGGCGGAGAAAGCTCCATTGGTTACGTTATCTGTGAATCTAAATGATTCTGCAATATAAACAGCACAGTTTTTGCTACGTCACGGTACGGACCATACGATTCATTATGAACAACCGCGTCGGAAGAGAGTTTTGTTTCGCAACATTGCGCTTTATCCTCTATAAATCGTGATTTAACTGAAGCGCTATTTAAACCGCGCTTTTGTTTACGATGAAAACGATCGCGCTTCGCGCGCGCGTTCCGTTCAATCCGTTGTATCGTATCCGGTAGTCTCGACCTCCACGTAGATCGTCCGAATCGCCACGTGAATGCCACGGACTGTATCTGACGATCTCGATCGTGCTGGATCACTCTCAGTGCAGCGTCATGAAAGACGCAGGCTAAATCACAGTGGCCCGTTAGTCTCGATCATTCATGTTTATGTGAGCACACATGATCGGCGTGGCACGCACACAAAAGCCTCCCCATTCGATAATTCCTTTATATTAATTTTTATTATTTTTTACATAAATTTTATGTCGAGAAAGTCATACATTTTTTCCCCACGTATAAGATACCATAAATCGCATTTGTAACAGAAATTTCGTGAAATTCGCTTCATCTGAATTTACATTTAATCTTATGTCGAGAAAGTTATAAATTTTTTCCCACATATAAGATACCATAAATTGCATTTGCAACAGAAATTTCATGAAATTTGCGTTATCTGAATTTATATTTAATCTCAATTTTCGGCACATTTACATTGTTGTGTTTTCATAAAATTGGTATTAAAAATTATGAATATAAAATATGATAATATAAATATATGCGTTCTCTCTTAATTTTATTAATACGTTTATTATTATTGTATTATTTATGAATATAAACTAATAATATACACACATACAAATATATGCGTTGCACTTAATTCTACTAATAAGTTCGTTATTATTATATTACATTATTTATCGTGTGCGTTGTATAATATCTGCAGTAATTTCTAATAATTGCAAAAAGAAGCTTATCACGGTAGACAATATAAAATTGTTCCCAAAAACTAAACGTTTTTAAAAAAAACTCGAGAGTTTTTCAGCCACTATATATACATGGCTGTCCAAACACCAACTGTTTTGTCAATTCATTCTGCGAGTGTCACTTTGACCGACACGTGCACGCGGCCGTAGATTTAATATCGCGCAGGGTGCGCGGTAAGAAGAGCTTCCAAAAAAATGCATCCTTTAATCGCGGCGTGCAATCTGCCGGAGATTACACGACGTGAGATATTATTATATACAATGTGGCCGCGATTGCGAGGGGAATGCCGTAGCGGATGTAAATTAGCCTCATTCCTCGCGAAATTAATTCCGAGACCATGGCAGTCGGGCGCGCCGATTTGACATGGGTGAAAAATTTTAGATTGACTCCCCGTAATTCGCCGACATGCTCGCACTCGCGAAGTCTCGGGGTCTTAAAAAGGCAGCGTCGCGATTGGCAGGCACGGGCCACGCAGGTTCGAAACACGCTTTACTTGAGAGATTCCGCTTGTACTCCGGTCCCTATTATACTCCCCCGACGTTAATTGCTATTACAGTAAGGCGTTGCATAAGCGCAATTATCGCATCCGCGAGTAACGCCGTTCTTGAAGGATCGCACACACGCGTGCACGCAATCTTTCGTAGTTCGGCCATGGGTTCTACGAACTTCTACACCAAGCAGCCATCAACTTGTCATCTTGACAGCCACTATAGAATTATTAATTGCGGCGGATACACGTCGTAGTATGCGACTGACACATATATTTTCTCATTTGATATATTAAGTTACGTACTTTAAATAATATCGCGATACATACAATATAAAAAGAGAACTGCCATATATACGTGATATAGAAAAGGGAAAAATAAATCAATCGACTATTTTTAGCCATTATTTTTTTAACCATAGATTTCAGTTCGTTAGCATTTAACTCGACTTCCATTTTAAGTTTCTATTTATGATTATTATTTTTAATTTGATACGTGTAGGTTTGATTGATATCATTACATTTACAGGGTGATATGAAACTAGATACCTAACGGTATTTCAGATTAACGTAAAATTGAGCAGGGAATGTGACCTTATTTACGGCAATCGTGTAGGCTGGCTATTCTAATTAGACTTGTCGAATCGGCGGAGCGAAGCGATCGGTCTCGATACAATTGTCTAGAGGCAAATATCCGAGACTAATCGAACTGTGTCATCTGATGATATGACGCGTATGCGGGCGATCTAGTTCTTCAAGGATACAAGTGTTCAACAGCGCGTTAGAGAGAAGCATATTAATTGCCGTGAAATAGCACGCGTTTACAAGCAAAGAAACATTATATTCCGATAAAAGGAAACATCGCGGTGAATATATTTCAAATGATATGCTGCTTAATTATCCTTTTTTTTTAGTATTTAAGAATTACTCTTAAAATAATACGTTTTAAATATTTTGTTATTAAAAATTGCAAGAAACTACGTTTGTCTTAATCAGAAAATAAAGCGACCGACGTATATTCCTAATTACTTGGAAAACGTTTCATTTTATCTCTAACATCTCGTCTTATAAGATCTTTAGTATAAAATTATGCATTTTTTGCTCTTTAGGGCGCGCGGTTCCGAGACACGTCGCAGCAAATTCATAAACAATGGCAAGCCGATCCAGCAAGGGCATTTCCAACGGTTGGTGGCGTCACTACAAATTCACCTTCGCCAGCATCGGGAGAGCTCTCTACGCCAAATTCCACTCCCAGCCCAAGTCCTAGTCCGACTAATCATCAAATTACGGTGAGTACCTATTGCTAATTATATTAAGGATGCAATGCAATGTAGATATACTATTGCAATTTAATGTTAGGTAATATGCAAGATTCAATCAAATAACAAATAATACAGGACTCTTAGTTTTTTAAAATACAACACAAAGAAGTGTAGAGCATATAAGAGTCAACACAATTAATTATAAATGCAAGAACTGTAATATGATATATAAAATATATAAAAAAAATTCTATAACACATTGTAAAACACATTACATGTTTTGGCTCTTGGAGATTATCTGAGGATGGCTCAATCCAAGAGCCGAAACATGTAATGTAATGTGTTTTATAATGTGTTATGTTATATGTTTTACAATATGTTATTTATAGAATTTTTTAAATGCATATCATATTACAGTTCTTGCATTTATAATTAATTACGTTGACTCTTATATGCAAGATTAAATTGCAAAAATAGAATAACGCACGTAATTTTTTAAATAATGTGACGCCAATATAATTTGTTCAGATTATTAGGAAATAGGAATTTATTTACAAGAATATTTGTAAATATTTTTGTATATTTATATTTCTGAAAAATATTTACTAATTAATACTAGCATTTTAATTGCACCATATTTACATTGAGAAAAATGTTCTGATTAAACCAACAAAAGGGCTCAGTAAGAACAATGGAATCAAACAGAATTTTTAATTGTTAACTAGAAATTTTATTTATTCTCCAAACCAAAATGCTATTCTTGTGGCTATTTTCTTGGTTTAATTAGAACGTTTTTTTCAGTAATCTTACAAATGCATATAGACAGAATTAATGGCATATTAGAAATTTGAAGGTGTAATTTAAAATTGGAACGGAATTTTCTTCGCAATGCTTTACTATCTTGGCGTATATCATTCTCCCAATCTCGCGTACCTCCACCGTGAAATCACGAGAGCGACATTTTGCGATTCCACCTGAGCTCGTGGCACTCTGTACCTCACGAAAGGTAACGAGAAACAATTTCTTCCGACACGACCGCATCGTGCAAAATGTTGAGCTGTAAGTCGCGCAGCGGGATGTGTGCGGCCCAGCGACATTTTCCTCGAAAGGCCAATAAACTTTTATCTCGCTTATACTCGAAATGCGAAGCGTCGTTGTGTCTTTTTGCGGTGCAAGTTTCGTGCAAGTATAGGCTCCGCGTAAGTGCGCCGAGTCGGGCTCTCAAATCCTTTGGGATACATCAACCACCATTTGAGATTCCGTCGTCCATGTAGGTCAGGGATTGAGGCACTGCTCAGCTTTTGCAGAGCGCGATACAAACGTGATATACACGTGGAGCACGTTCAATGTGCATTTTGCATGCATTCAATATTGTAGAGCCGACCAGCAGACAACGCGCGACAGTTGCATTTGGAACATTTTTGGTTTAAAAATTTGAGTTTTTCATAAAAGAAATTACTTATAATAAACTTTGACGTGACTTTCCAATAGCGTATTCGCGAAATTACTTTTGGCAATATCTTGGGAATTTATTCTACAATTTTTCACAGATTTTTTCCGATTTGATATTAATGCGTATTGACACGAACGCAAGATGCATATTTCAGTTTGAGTCGAGAAGCTTTCAAAAAAGCCATCTATGATTCTCGAAAAATAAGGAATTTCAAAGCTGTGCGCGCGAAGAAATTTTGCTCTTTCTTTGGTATCAATTCTATGTGTTGCTATAGCGATGCTTGCGTCACTACAGAAGACTGCACGTATATGTACCGCGGCGCATATAGGTTTACGCACAGCATTGTTCCCGTGAGACTATCGGTATGCAAGCCGTACATCCAATTGAACCGGTCCAACAGTCGAGGGGGTGGTTACCCCTGACGATGGTACCATTGTGCTCGCGCTGTGGGATCTAGTTCTGGGTCAGCGTGGCTTAATGAGAAACTATCGGGCTTATATATACGTGGCTACCGCGGCGTACTCGTTATGCAAAACTCGCACATAAATTGAATTTCTCCTGGCGACGCGAGTTTGTCTTTTATGGAATTAAGTCCCGCCCGTCGTGCCGAGAAGAGAATGTTTGACGTGACGTTTGGGGATTAAGGTCGTCCCCTATTCGCGCGACTGGCAGATGAAGATCTCTTCTTGGTCGTATTGTCGGGAAACGGACTAAGATGGCGAATACGTAATTGCGAAATTAGCACCGACGTTTGTTACGAGGAAACAGGATGAGAATTTATTTCTTGGGTAACCTAATTTCTGTAGTTTGCTTGAAGCTTCTGAAGCTTTGCATTTGCCACTCTTAATCCGGGAGTAGTCAAGTGATTTTTCTTTTGCGTAAAAAGGCAAAAGAAAAAAACGATCGAACCTAGGCTATTTTTGTACTCTAATTAAAATCACTATTATTAACAACATATTGTATATATTATTAATTTTTTTTCCAATTTGTTACAATTAGAAGATGTTACATAAATTTAATCAGTTTTCTAAAAAAAATAATAAAAACCGAAATATTAAATAAAATAGAATATTAAATGAAACAAAATTAAATTAAGGAAGTATGTTAAGTAGTCTATTACAAAAAATTAAGATTTTAATTAATATAGCGATTTTTTTGATGAAATTGTATGTTTAAAGGTTCATTAAAGAATGGTTATTAAAAAAAAAAATGTTAAACAATATCTATTCAAAACAATATTTTATAACAATTCATATTTTTCCGTTCTGACGTAAAAATACTCAGACATTATTTCTGGGTTAAGAGATTAAAACAGAATGAATACGTGATATAAAAATCCACTAACTGATGTTAGTGCGGCTATTGTTTCTGCATCATAGAGTTTTAAAAAATTCTATTAGGTTTAGAATGTCAGACTTGTTAGAACTTGGACTGAAACAATTACATTGTTGAACAATCTTCCATCAAATATAGTACTGTAAATGAAATAGCAACCGCAAATAATACATCCTGACAACTTAGCGGTTTATTATATCATAGTTGCGATTGTGGATGTACCGCACGCGTGTTTACCGTCGTCGTTTACCTCGAAGATATAACACACTGCGAAAAAATAAAATGCTTGTCAGTTGTACGATAAATTAAGATATCAAGGATCTTGTTTTCGCAGATTTTATCTCTGCAAATAAACTGCTGTGTTTCATCGTATTCGTGTTGCAATATCTTATACTAATCTTATTTTTATCCAATTTCGTCGCAGACTCAGCTTCGAAAAGTTACTCTTGATACACCGACTAAATCGATACGGTGACATCAACGTTTTATAAATTATTCAGAAATCCGCGATAATCTCATTTTTGTATATTGTCGACCTAATTACGTAATTATGACCTGGATTTCGCGTTATCGTAGTTAGTAAACTGCAAGCGAATATGATGCATTATGATACATTACATCTCTGATGAAAAAGTTCGGTGCACATAGAGAAAGAAAAATGATGCGCCAAGAGCAGGAAAATTTTTTAATTTTTTAGTGAAAATTGAAAAAATCACGGATTAAATAAGATTAAAAAAAAATTTTAATAAAAATTGTATTATATATCAAAAGTACTGTTGTTTTGGTATTTAAATATTTAAAAAATTCTACTATTGTTGAGTTATTTGGACGAAAATTTTTTTTTTTTAATTTATGTATTATCCAAACAGTGCGATTGATCCAATATATAATATTTTGAAAATAGTAACATTTCGACATTTTAATATATTCTGTCTTAATATATTTAAAGAGCGGAATTTACGTCATATTTGTTTGAAGACGCAGACGTGAGATTGCAGCATAAATCGAATTATCTGGCGCAGCTCAATTATGCGTGCGATTGCAGTTTGATATCATTAACACGTTAGCACTGATTAAAGGCGAGCGTCGCTATCGACCTTTTCGGAAAATTCCTTATTTACGTAATAGATGCCAGACAAACATAAAAAATCGCTTGTTTTAATAAAGATGGTTAAACGAAGTAACTCTGACAATCTGCTATCGATAATGATTTACATTTTATATTAATATTATACAGCAATAATAATTTTTGTTTAATTCTAATATTTTATCTTCACATCTAGGTCGAGAAAAGTGAGACTAATTGTAAATAAATTCAGACACAAAAGTAGAGATGAATACTGCTAACAAATACATTGCCTATTTAAAAAAAAAAGCTTTTGTCATAGCGGAATAATGTTATTATGACATTTTTCATGAAACTGAAACGATCGCAATTGCTGTTATTAGTGCTAATTAATGTCCCCATATTATTATGTCAAACGAATACGCGGTATTTACATGTAGCCAACACCAATTAGCAAAGTTGGTTGTTGCTACATTGAATTAGTCTGTTGAGCATTGTATAACTCTTCATTAGTGTTGAATTCTGTTATACCGAGTTCCTTTTATATTTGTGCCATAGAGTTTCTTTATTTTGTCTCCAAGTCATTAAAGTCACGAAACATAGCCGGCCCATTTCTTTTTAGAAAGCAGTTATATTCTTCGTGGTTATCCTATAATATGTAACATTTCTCTCTCCCTCTCTCCCTCTCTCTCTCTCTCTCTCTCTCTCTTCCATTCTCGTCTCCTCCCCATTCTCTTTTTAATCGCATATATTCTAGCGCGCAGAAACGCACGGGTTTATTATCGTGTGGTTACTATAAATAGTATCATATCATACACCATAGCACGTAATTTACCAGACGTCATAATCACGGGTGCGGCGCGCATCACGATTACACCGAGAGTGACTGATAGCGCGAGTCAAGAATCGCCCCACACTGAAAGCCAGAGACCAGACTCCTCGACCAGATTACCCGCGATATGCAAAGAGAAGTCACTAACCCGCTAGCAAATAAGTCGCCTTAGGTGAGGTCCGTATAGGCTGGCCGTCGTAGAACTTCTACAACGGCGTTGTCGACGATAACAACGACAACGACGACGACGACGATGGCAGCGTCGTTGATATAGCACGTGATTAATCCACAACGTTTTTTTTACTGGCGCTGAGATACTTGCTGCTGCGGCGAGTTAATTAGCCTTGTTGGGAATCCCGTGGCGCGAATCGAGAAACGGGGCGAGCATATCTTTCGCTAATTAACATCTCAATCGGCGGATCTCATTGCGATCAGTAAAACGCCGAATACAGCCGCGCCACGTTCATCCCGCAACAATCGTTACGGCGACGTAACTCCGCGATGTAACACCGCGATAACTGCAACGACCGCTCGTGCTGCGCTCGTAAAAGTCACCGGCTCGCCAGAATAATGGAGCGACGTTTTAACACGACCGTGGCTCGCTCGCCACGAGCGCCGATTTTTACCACCAGATATTCGAATTCGTCGTGCTGTGAGTTATGTTCTCCAACATTGCCGGAAGTTATTTCGCGTCGCGAATGTATGTCGACAATAAAATTTTCACGAACGTGCAGTTGCGATTTGGAAACTTGGAAATTGGATTTTGACCATTTTGGACACGAGGATTAGGACACGTGATTAAATTAAAATACATGAAAGTGTATCAAATCTTTGTTTTATTTGTATTGCTTTATTGTAATAAATTAATGTGAAATAAAATGTTATATATCGAGGGAATTATAAAGCAAAACGGTTAAATATTTCAGTGCAGCCAGTACTCTTGCATGTTTCAACGATGCGAATATTAAATACGTTGGCGATTAATCTCACCTCTTACATGTCCCGACTGCTAATTTTCCATCCGCTTTAACTAAAGCTCCATTAAGAGCTCTCTCGCCTTTCGTCCTTGCTCCTTGCAGCACGTATTCGCCAAAAGGGTTAAGAGGGTCGACCATTCAAAGAAAAAAGAGAAAAAGAGAAGCAGTGGATCCTTGAGAATCTTGCAGCTGCCAGTCATCATCGGTGCAAGAAATGTTGTACGCGTGTTTCACGTCTAACCGTTTCGACGAAAGGTCAGGAAACAGGACCAGAGGTTGTTAGACCGTTGACAGGATACAACGCGGTCCATAATGACGCAGCTGGATGGGCAATCGCTTGTTATCCTGCGCATTTTTCAATGACTTTTGCTACTCGCTGTTTTACCGAATTTCGCATACAAAAATATTCTATGCGTAGCCTATATTACGATTTGCATATTCATATTCATGTCACCAATTTGCATAGTTAACCGACGAAACGTACATCCCGCGGTGTCTCACTAGATAGTTTTTGTGTTTCGTGAATAAAGCAAAATTTTCTCTCTTGTTCATAAGTAACATAAAAATTATATTTTAAAAGTGTACATGTTATCTCTATTTCATCTGTGGCATGATACTTAATGGAAAAACTTTACATCTCAGTTTATCTTTTCTTCACGAATAATTTTATTTTATTTCTGAATTTTTTACATCTATAATTAATGGTTTTTTATTTAAATAAAAAATCAGTATGGTTCAAAATATAAATCTCAATCAAATTCATAATTTTCCTATCAATTAAACGTGTTTATTCGCATGCAGACATGTTTTTGTTCTCTTCCCTGCAACCCTTTTAGGGACTTTCAGAACAAACTTTTCCAACATTAGTTTAATCTTACAGACAATAATGGTGACAATTTTCACTGAAACCGTAGTAGAGCTTTGTGTTGCTGTGCATTACGGTTTATTTAGCAAACAGATTTTATCTGATAATACAATACATTTCCGTCGTTCAAATTTACGAACTAAATATCTATAAATTTGTTATTACGAATCGTTAAGCATAATTTATTTATATTTCCATAACGACTCCGCATATAAATATTGAATCAATGTTTATTCCATTTATTGCAACACACGCGTGTTTTATCAATATTTTGAAATTACACGAAATATATAAATTGTTTGATCACTGCATAATTATAATTTCATCAAAATCGACTGCTATATAATTTTATTAATATTGCTTTTAATCATCTACAAATTAATAGCAGTGGCGAATTATTTTATAAACTAGAATGGAAATTTCTACATTTGGTATACTGGTTTAATAGAACAGAATTGCATCGTACCTGTATTATTGAATATTTCTCTACATTTGCATATAAAGGTCGAAATTACTATCGATCACAAAATGTAGCGAAGTGACTATTGGCAAACTCGAAACTCTCGTCGATATTTTTCAAACGCTTGTTTTCCTTTCAAGAGAATATATTACCAGTCGAAGACACGCGTATCTAACATCTGCCGTGCACACGTAAATGTTTCCAATTTATTTACGGTAACTGGGAAGGGGTTGCACCGTGCTCCTGGATTTGATCTTTAACAGACTGAAAGGGAGGAATGCACTCTTGGTGCAGGCACCAGACGCAGTCTGTTTAGCGTGTGCCATTTATAGGCATAATTTCCGAGTAAATTTAGATACGCTTCGAAAGTCTAACAGTAAGCAGTTTCTGCGTATATTAGATACAATTTTGTTAAATCTTCATTATAATATAAATACATACATTGTAAAATATGATTGATAGTAAGGATGTTTCACTTTCTGCATTAATTAATATTATTAAAATAATTTTAGTTTTAATAATTTTGTCAATGTATTCTGGACAGTTTAAAATTCTTTCCCCCCCAAATGATTGCTTAACGGTACATAATAACAAACCCTCTACAAGATATATGAATCATTTTTGAATGTCAAATTCTGTAACGTATGCTGAAAACTCAGTAGGAATCCTAATGCACCTCATCAGTCATGACGAATTGGGGATGAGCCCCGCTGACATGCCAGATGCATCACTGACAGCGAATGTGTTAAACAGATTTGTTAGTCGAGCGAGTAAATCTATTAAATCGCAAGGTGAAAGATTGTGAATCTTCCGAGGGGAATACAAATCGGAAGCGCGAATTCAGTTTTTTTCCTCAGACTACCTCGAAAGATAAAAGCAAAACGAAGCATCGAGAGAGTGTGGAACACTCTCGGCGACACATCGCATGCCGCATAATGCATAAAAGCGATTTATTCTAAGAGCACACTCGGCTTTCATAGTTCCCAGTAACCGTGTCAGTTTACGCGAGGAAAGAGAAAGAAAATGAGCAGAGAGAGAGAGAGAAGAGAAAGTTTCTCTCTGAGTTCCGTACCGTTTATCAGAGTTTGCATTTTTCTACTCCGGTAGCACATTCTTTTGCCCGAACGATTTGTCATTACTCCATATAGCGCTACGGTATATATATATATATATATATATACACGCAATTTCAACCACTCTAATTCTCTTTCTCTCTTTCTCTCATTTCTTTACAATTTTTTCTCTTTTGTCCAATAGCAAATCGTAGCTCCTTAGTATCCATAGTAATTTTGAACCACCTTTATAATCGAAAGAATGCAGAGTAATTATAGTCTATTAAAGAAAATTCCACAAATAAAAGAATTCTTTTCCGGATTTGAAGTACTTATCGTCTTTCTCCCATGAAAGAAAGCACGGAAGCTTTCATTGTTATGAAAGATGGAGATTTAACAATAATGCAATCACTTGATCTAATATTTAATATAATTATTTTACATTGCCGTCATTTAATTATAATCTTTTTGCAAAATTAAAAAAAAATTACATTATATAATATCCATATTTTTATTTGATTGATAAATCGTTACAAAACAGCTTCTTCCATAAGTGTAAAAGTATTTCTAGATATGCAAAATTATTGAAAGTTTTAGTATTGTTTCTAGTTGCTTTATCATTTTCGTCCATCCATCCATGTCTCGTCTTTTACCGATTGCTCGGTACCGGGGTAAAGATTTGATGCGTCGAAGGGGTAGCCGGCGCGCCGCTCTAAGTGCATCGAAATTTATGAACTGTCTTGCCTGCAGCCGTTCCGCCGAGGAACCTTCGATGCCGCTGAAGGATTAATGCTCTGCTTCTCGCTAGGATTTTATGTCGGAAGCATGAAAAATGTTCCGCCCGCTTTGCTCGCCGGTAAAATACCACCACCACCACCACCACCACCGTACGCGCCCCCGCATCAGCGTCTCGCGGCTTTCGCGGATATCCTGCCAGTGCACTTTAAAGCGGCGACCTTCGCTGCGAAAGAGCGGCTTTAATTGGTTTCGCGAGCGATGCGTGAACGCGCACCAACACGCGCACGCCGCGAAATTGCTTTCTCGCCTGCATTTGCATCCCGAAATTCGATGCGATTTCTCATCGGACGTGGCCGTGTCGGATTTAAATTCGCGCGACAGACACAGACGAGTATGCGTCCGTGAGCTACGCTTGAGAATAAATTGTTGGCTAATTAGCGATTAAAGAGTCAACGACGAGATTAATGGCTCTCGGTGAGCGTCGTGCCGAGGTGCTCGCGTGATCTTGGTTTGTTAGCGCCGCTGAAAAATCATGCAAAGCCATTTTTTTTTGCGATAAAAGTTAATTTCAGGTATATCTAGCTTTAAATATTCGTTTTAACATTATACTGCATAGATTCTGCATATTTACGCATATTTTACTAATAATACATTTCTTTATTTTACACTAATGATAAGATTGTGAAAACGATATTATAGTTATGTAGTAATTTTTTTTTCATCGTGCTATATAATATATGTTGTATTATTTTAAAAAGCAGCAATCCGTGATTGGAAAAAAATTTAAAAAATTTATACAAAACGTGATTTATAAAACGTATAACATACACAGCGGCAAAAATTTTAATTTTACAAGAAGACAACTACTGCTGTGCGCGATGTGTACACGTTGCACAAAACGCACGTTGAAGATAATGAAATGCGCTCGTTAAAACGTCGTATCTTTTTCGCTCATGCATCGATTACCGGTTATGTACATGAAAACAGGGAAAAGGGAGAAACAAGAATTTATCGCGCCACAGTCACCCACCGGTCATGTAAAAAATGATGCTGGACCGCCCACCGGGACGATCTATCGATCGCGAATCTCCGTCGTAATGAAAAGACGCCCTGGATGGCTCTTTGAAGTTCTTCCTTGTTCGAAGATCGTCGATCTTCATTGCTGCCACAATGCCGCGAGGATTTTTCTTGTATGAAACCTTATTCGTACGATATGTATCGCACGTTATTGCCGAATGGCACACAGAAATATTCGCAAGCTTGCAATTTTGTTAAGAATTGGCGAATTTACATATTTTTGTCTTCGTAGAAATTTTTTACTCACTCAAAACGATGTTATTATCAATTAAATATTTTTTAATTGTAGCAGAAACTGTACCATTTTGAACATTATATGTACACACATAGAAATAAATATACATTGAGAGATAAAACGGTTGCAATTACCATAATTTAACTATAATTTATAGCTCTTTTATGTACCAACCGTATTTTTTTTATAGAGCTATGAATATATAAATGTTATTACTAACATTATAGCAGTAGTAACTATAAAAATAGAGCTCCTAATCATAATTATTATAATATGCAGTTATATCATGACTAAACACTTTTTCCTTAATGTACGTAATAATAAACGAATTACAAAACTTCTTTAAAAATATAAATTTAAAAGACACGTTTAGATTCTATTCTTAGCTGTTACTTGTGAGTTCTTGAAAGTAAAAATTCGTCGAAATGTAATATTAACAGCAACTACGACTTGAATTGAGTTCTATTAATATGGCACATGAAATGGCTTGGAACCATCGATCGTTGTTATTGTTCTGACGTTGGCGGTTCCTGTTTCCTGTACCTGTGCAGAAATCATTGCTAATTTTAGGCGGTGAAACGTAAGATCTGTATTTAGCTCGGAGCATTTTTTTCTTCACGCTCAATAGTATTACTACATCCTTTCTTCCTTTGATATGAAGAAATAAACAAAACTAGAAAGACCCATTGTTGGTTAATCTAAGCTAAATATTTATTCGTTAGAGCACAATTTAGTATAACATCGTTAAGACAACGTAAAATTTATCGTTCAAAAAGATTCTCTTAAAAGGCTTCAGCATCTTCTTCGTAACATAGTCTTCGTAATTTCTGCATATTATATCACGAGTTCTTATTGAAGTATTTCGCAGCATAATCAACCGGAGTAATTAAACTTCTCTGTTCGAGATCATTAATCTCGCGTTATCATGAATCAAATAATAATTGACGAAGGTAACGTACAGTCGGTAACGAAAGTGAGCCTTGACGTATTTTCGAAAATTAAAGAAGAAGACCACATTGATCAATTGCGCCCAATCAGAATACGATCGTGGATCAAGGACGACGATGACACGACAGGATCTGGAGTATACGCGGATCGAGACAAATGATCAGTCTCGCGAACCGGTTTAGGCGATAAAAGTGACGGAGCGTCTCGGGTCCAAACTATATCGATAATCGATCGAGATACAGTAGGGAATAATAATTTAAAGCCGCCGCCTATAATCGTAAAATAAATCCGTTACGCGTTGCAGCTTGGCCAGTAATAAGATTGATCGGTCCTCCGATGCGCTATTGTTGAATGTAATGAAACTTAATTTAATCCACACTATTATAAATAGCTTGTAAATGAAACGGAGAATTGATGCCGCAAATCTTATTATCCTAACGAGAATGTGACGAGATTAATTATGATAATAAAGTTTTCTATTTTTCTTCCATCGCAATGTTAAATTACACAGTTGGAAAATTTACGTTAAATTTAACGTTTTATATTTCCACTAAAATTTTTGTGTTAATTTAACATAGGATGAATGTGTTGGAAAATAACACAAATATTACGTGACAAAAATTAATTAAAAGAAAAGTAACATTGACACGATTTCTAAGCACAGCTTTGCTGTAAAAGCATATTTTTTCAGTAAAATTAACATTTCTGATATTAAATTAACACGTATATTATTTATTTATATCTTAGAATTTACATTTTAAAACACATTATTTTTATGTTTCTTTATCACTTACTCGTAAAATAAATTGTGTTATTTTAACACTAAGAAATGTTGAATATCAATTTATACACACAAAATATTATTAAATAATATAATCTTATTATGTTATTTATTATTTTTACGCACTCTAAGATCACAAGAAACAGTATTGGAATATTTTGCAGCGGGGTTTTAATTTAATCCCGGAGAGATATTTAAAAAATTTTGCATATAGTTTCGCGATGCAAATACGTGATATGCGACGCATTGTTGGAAGAGACGAGCTGTCAGAGCATTGACGGCGATAACTGAAAAAGCCGGGAAATGTCAGATGAGGGGGATGCTGGGACACGCGGAGGAAGGCGACGACGGCGAGGGACACGGCGTGCAAACCAGCCAGGGGCATCACGCATGCGTGTTCCTTATGCCTAAGCGCTATCGCTATCCATGCATGCTTCGAAACGCGCGAGCTCTCCATTCGTGCTGTGTCGGCTTTGGCCATCGAACGTGCCACGTCCTTCCGGGCCATTTCCCCAGCTGCTGGAAAAAATTTCAAGTTCCTCTATCGCAAACTGTTCCAAGTTCTCGTATCCATGCAGGATTAAGATAATAATAATTTATTAGTGATTATTACACCGCAAGTCATTTCGCCTCGGTCAATCGATAAGTTGATCAAGTTCGAGATGGAATTGCAAGGATAAAATAAGGGAAAATTGTCGGTGACGTCAAAAAGTGACATCCGGTCGACGATCGCGGGATGCAGTTGCGACGCGCGCCAGCAACTTCCGAGGATATTTGGTGAACTGTCGATGAATCGCCGGTGAAAAGGTGCGCAGTAGATTGATCAGATGTGGCGTTAAGCCATAGGGTCGTTGCGCTTAATGCGGAGATAGTCGGAGGCCTTGATACAGTTGTCTTTTTTTCAAAGGGACTGACAGCCAGTCGACAACATGCTGTCGACGGTCCAGTGTCACGGCGATGTACATCGGAATTATCATGCTTATACGGTGAGTGTTCGAACCCAACGATCGAAATCATCGCTTGCTTTTCGCTCTCAAATGCCGATCTTTATAAATATATCTATAATCTGATGATAATCTTTTGACAGTAGCGAGATTTGACGTTGCAATAACGAACGCGAGTTGATTCGAAAACAGCACCATTCTGTTGCAAAAATCCATTTGCGTAGGTATGAAAAAAAGGATAATGTATAATATAATTTAAAATTAATAATAAAAACAGGTACACTTAGAGAAAAGTGTTTGGTATTTGGGATTATAATTGTATGGTAAAATAATTATTATTAAGAGCTCCATTTTTATTATTATTTTGCTGCTAATGTAGTTCTTTCAAGCATGAAAAAATTGCGCTATAAATTATGATAATCGAATATCAATATAGTAAAATATGAAGATATAAATGATAAATAATATATACATTTTTATTCAGTAAATGCAATCGCAATTATTATAGTAAAGATAACTATTTTCTCACTTACTATTTATGTGGTAATAAAAATATTAAGAAAAAACTAAATATTTTCAAGCAATGTGTGTAACTATTATTAATAGTATAACAATTGACTATATTTGTGTTAAAACTATACGTAGTTATCTAAAAAATGTAGTTATCTCAAAAAATGACTTTAAATTATAGTTAAATTATAATTGCAACCATATTTTCACTTAGTGTATAATTCGATAGAAGTTATATTTCTATTTGGGAGTAATCTTATGCATTTAAGTAAATCAAGAATTTTTTGTAATATATATACAGTAATAATATATATTTTAGAAAATTAGACCAGATTATTCACAAAATTTTCCGTGTGTGTGTGTGTGTTGTTTTGTGTTTTGTTTGTTTTGTGTGTGATATGGAAAATTTTATAAATAATTTAATTCAGTGTTTTAAAATTGCCTTTTTATATAAAGATACATATAATAAGATAAATAATTGAATCGTTTAAGACAATATATATGTTTCTTACATTCATTTAAAGGTATAAAAATAGTAGCTGTGTAAAAGCATTATGCCATGGATAAGTAAAAATGGATAAGCAAATGAAGAATTATGTGGTTGCAAATATAATCTGTATTCTGGTAGAATATTCGAAGTAACGAGACGATGATGTAAGGTAATGGCAACGGTGTGTTACGTTATTCTGAGAAGTTCTTACATCGTATAACACATTTGAAATAAGAATCGTTTCGATGAAAATTCATGACACATTGCTGACTGCAGAGAAGGTCGCGAAATATTAAGAATGCTATAAATCGCAACACCAAATCTTTTCATGAACGTCGCTATGGTCGAAAATAACTTCTTGCCTTTTTCATAAAATAATTTGTTTTCCTTCTCGTGTCCCATAAAATTCCCGTAAAAATTCAGAATTTTACAGACAAAAATTATTTGTCAATTTTTCTTTAACAATTCTTGACAGTTGTCGACACATTTTTCTCGATGTAGTATTTGAATTATTATATGTATACACATATGGAAATCGCTACAATATAGGTAGATAACGTTATGCAATGCATTCTCACTCTTCTGTATCGGATTTTTATGACAGGCTTTTATCAAAATTGAAGTCGATTTTTGCTTGGCGGAAATTAGATAGGAAGTCTGATAATGAAATATGAAATGTCTAACATTAAACATTAAAAATACATATTTTGCCAACGTAATTTAAAATAACATATATTTATAAAAAATCATTTTTAATTCAATTTGGAATACGTTTAATTAATTTTGAGCAAATTTTACTTTACGTATGTTTATTTCATTAAATTCGATTTGAAGACAGATTATCGAAGTGATTAGTGATAATCTTTTGATTGCCGAAGGGCAATCTCATTCAATTTTCATTAAGAGATATTTCTTGAAAAACCCACATTATAACATGATGTAATTAAGATAAAGCATCTTGTACAAGAATTCAATTTTGGAAAGCGGAGAACATGAAATTTCTTTCTTATCGCTGCTGTATATAAGCTGTAAAATAATTTTGGTGATATCGCAAAGGCGTGGTCATAATGCGACGTTCAACAATGATCTTTGGTATGCTAGATCAATTTTCCTCAATTTCTTTGGAAATCCCGTTTATATTGGTCGATCATGGATAAGTATCGAATACATATCACGACCTTACGGCGCCTTGCGTCATTCATCTATTCTCGTTCGACTTTATCGCCGGCGCAAAGAACGCGTTCACCCTGGCGTCACGCGGAATTTTAAGACGGTAATTCCGTAGACTCGCGGAAAGTATGTGGAATCGACCATCGCACGGATATCGGATATCAGATTCGATATCCGAATATAAGCACGCTATATAGTCCTCTTTTAGAATATAAAGAACAGTTGCTTCATCTTTGTTATTGCGTAGATTAAAAATATCAAATGTTATGTGATTTTATTACTTAATAAAAATATGTTTTTTTCAAACTGCAATCCATTACGTCAACAAAATATCCATATATATATGAACGAATAAATGCATATATCACAAATATAGGTTATTGATTTATTGCAAATAGAGATTGATCAAAGTTTGAAGAGTTGTAGCTATTTTTCACGATCGACAGTGCAACAAGAAAAACGGGAAGAAAACGAACGTAAACTCGATAGCGCTTGCGACTTAAATAATATCTTTTTTTTTTTTGAGTTATCTGGCAAATTGCAAACTAAAATATTGCGATCCATCAGTCAGTAATCGCCGATAGCACATTCTTGACGTTGATTTATGAAACTCTTATCACTGTATTCCTACAATAATTTTTATCAGCAACACTGCTTTGATTCCTTTTTTGTTCTCTTTTTTTTTATTATCATGTTTTTTATTTATTCTGTTATTATTATATCACGCGGAAATGTACAATGAATTCCAAATTAGATTAAATGAATTGGCAATCATCTGCATATTGCCGAATCATCCTGTATTAGAACTGAGAAATCATAAAATATGATGATAATATAAAAAAAATTTTAATAATAAAAAGAAATAAAAAAGAAAAAAGATTAACTATTATCGAAGTAATTAATATGCAGTATTTATTTTATTCTTCAATTTTATTCTTTTTATATTTTAAATTTAAACGTTTTGTGTTGACTCTTTATTTTGTCGCTTATTTTGTTCTTAACGCTTTGATATGAAAGCTTCCCAATCGTACCTTAACGAACCACTGTTGATCTAGAATAGCTTGACGGAAGCGGTCAGGCCTGCAAGATGCGTCAAATGATTTAAGTTTCCGCCCAACACGTGTAACAACATAGGAAAGTATCGGGGAAAGTTCACAGGATCCAGGGCAGATTCGCGGCGGGCGGGGTATGCAAAGTCGTTAAAATGTGTTGCTCGAAATTCTTCGGGATGCTCTTTGACCTATTTGATCCGTCATGGGAAGTGTACGTGTAGTTTGTAACATAACACGTAGTTATTAACAATTCTGTTTCAGACCCGTTATGGGATGCATACGTGCGAGCTGTAATGTAATATGCAGCAATTTCAACTGTTAACAATTCCACTTTAGTGCTTAATTAACAATTAATTCGCTCCTACACGTAATTCCAATTTTATTTCCGTATATTTTATGATACATGAGTATTTCGTCTGGAAAACATTAGTATGCTCTTCAAATTCAGCGATTCGTTGCTGTTTTTAATTTTTCCAATATGAATCTCACATTCTGCGTTTTTCGAACACACAGGATTTAAAATATCATTATATTATACCGTATACGCGCATAAAATATTTATACGAAAACTCATATTCTTTTCCATGAGCACAATTGTCAACGATACTGCATCGATCGATCGACATGCAATTGCAAAAGAGCGAGAGGCGCCGGCAACGGACGAAGACAGGGACACGTCAAGTGTGCTGAACTGGTTTCTCGACGATGCACTTTGATTCGTCTGTTATGCACAGTAATTGGCTGTGACATTAGGCCCTTTACACGCCTCGCCGAACAAATGGAGGCAAATCGCGGCCGACGTTCTTGTACGGAGTTCTCTCGTGTTGGGACATCAATTAGTGACTCGACAACAAGTTCCTCGCTCACAAATAAACGACCTTTCGAAGGATGCAGAACTCTGCATATTCTGTACGATTCTCAATGAAACAATTAGATGATATACTACTGTGATCATTGTATTCAATCTTACAACACGATGAAAAAATAAAAAAGTTTTTATTTTTTTAAATTTTGAATCACCAAACTAGATCAAAGATAGGCTTTCATCATACAATATTATCGCGCTCAAGTTATTTTAATCTACACTATCGCTCAAAAGTTTCAGCACTCTTCATTTATGTAAATTTCATGATATAAAAAATAAAATATAAATATAGTTTGTATGCGTTATGTTTTTAAATTTATTACATATTTTCACGGAAATTAGAAAAAAGAACATTTTTTTCTCAGATATTTGACTTCTTTAAGTTTAATCTCCTTGGATTTTGATAACAGAAGCTAAACTTTTGGATTCTGTTGAGAGTATATTGTTTTTATATTCTCTTATTATTAGCCGTCATGTTATCCAAATGTTTATCGATATCTAGCACAAAATTTCAAACTTTTATATTTTTTTCAACCGATATATACATGATATTTGTCTATTTGAGTAATTGATAATTTGTTTATAATTATTTCTCGGCAATTTACGACTTTATATTGAATACTTCCGAAAATAAGAGAGTATATTTTATTATAATTCAGTATTTTATGAATGAAAAATGGAATTGCTAGCAAAAACATAAAACGTGCTGAAATTTTTGAAAGAAAATGTTTCAATTCAATAGTAACAAAAAAGATTGAACGATATTGACAGCTGTACAAACTACAGTGACTCGCTAATCCTAAAAATAATATAAGATTTAATGAAGATTGAAGATAATATTATTATAGTAGAATTTCATATTACTCGGAATAATATTTGCGGTTATAAAAGCCCAACGTCGCAAAGTAGTTTGTAAGTCTTCGTTATCGAACGTGAAAAACTCTGCTGCTTAATGCCAACGACCCGCTTTCTGGGCGGTCAGTGAATTCTCTGAAAGAGCGCGTGTCGTTAACACGGATGTTCTAGCCACACGCGAATGAAATACGCGAATGTATCTCGTAAACGGCACGTGATTCAATTCTGCTATCGTTGCATTCATCTACGGAGCGTTCCTTGTATGCTACAAGGGTTTTGATATTGCGAGCAACCGGAGTCCCAGATCTTCGCGGGAAGATCTGGAAACTTTTATAACTTGTGCTCCAAATTGGTACTTGCACTTATTACGAAAACATTTGCGAATTGAGATTACAATATTTTAATCTAAAATTTTATTTATTTAAAAATTAACTTTGTTTTAAATATATAGCACATATACATATATTATCTTTTTTATACTTTTAAGTTGAATTTTTTTAAGTTGAATTACGTACTGATAAATTTGCTACAAACTTGTGATAAATTCTTATACGTTTTCTATAAAAATGTTCCGTTTAAAACGATTCGATTCGTCTGCTTTTAATTTCAATCAGAACTCTTGGGAAACACTCGATAAAGCGCGTGGTCGTACATTGAGAAAACGTAAGTAGTTGGAACCGTTCCGTGTTCGTCCTTTTTCCTGCGGCCACACGCGACGCGGGCGATTTACCGCTTCGAAAGTAGAGGGTTTTCGATAGTTGGCGCGAATCCAAAACCCGAATCGAGACTACGATCTAGAACGAGCGAACGGTAGCATGCAATCGAGGCTACGAAATTTCCGGTGATCGCATTTTTACTATACGTTCTACGATAGGGATGAACTTGTGAGAGAAAAGAGAGAGAGAGAAAAAAAAACTGAAACTACACGACGGTCACATTAGATTTCATTTATTCGCGCTCAAGAAAAAAGAGATAAATGGTCCTTTGTGAAATGGTTGAAAGGAAATATAATTACACTTCTATTTCATTATTCCTGTCAACGTATTGTACTGAATTAACTAAGGTATTGAGTACGAATTTAAAAAAGTTCGTATTAAGAACAATTTAACGTGCACTCATTATCACGAATTATCCATTATACGGTAGAATAAGATCGAGATAAATATATTCCCAGGGTGTATATTCATTTTCGAATTAAAATAACTTTTATTTCATGCGAGAGGTTTATCTTTTTTTTTTGTCGATGGGCAAGGATTTATCTCTATTACCGCTAATGATTTTATCGTGCTTAACAAATTAAGACCGAATAGCTTGAAATTGAGACACGCTATTAACAATCAGAACATGAAAGATCTGAACCAGCGCGCTCGCATGACCGGGTCGAAGGTCAACGATAAAACGGACCTATAGATAAGCTACGGCTCCTTTCGACGGCGCTCTTTATGATCACTATCGTCCTCTTCTTTATGTCGTATTTACAGCGAAGTTGTATCATTGAAAAACCGTCCAAGTCGCAAAGAAATTACGACAACGTAAAGGAAGAGGGAAGAGAAACTTGTATAAGCACAAGGGAGGGGACCGGATAATAAAATGATAGCCATCGGCATTCTGTGTCGCGTGCGCGCGTATTTATATCGATGATCGTAAAGGGCGTCACTTCCTGTGAGATCACTCGCGAATCTTAAGGCTGGAAGAGACGAAAGGAGAGAGGAGAAGAACGCATATTTCCCAGAGAACATGGGTAAAAACCTGACTTTACGTAATCGTTAGCTATTAAGTCAGTGCTATGCAACATGTACACGCATATATATATGCGTGCGTATGTATGCACGTGTCCACGTCTTGTCACATCACATTTTGCCACAAGGCTTTCATATTGGAGTCGACACTAATGCAGCAAAGATTGTCTCTTGTCGGTAGGTGCCTTTGATATTGATGGACTGAAAACGGATCTTACGAAACGCTCCGTATATCTAATCTAAAAGATTTTACAAAGTGTCAAAGAAATTGGAGAACTAAAGTCATTTTACGTGATAGCTCTGTACCACGAGTCACCATCATGACCTCGTCTTTCCGAATAATCTGACTTCGAAGCACTTTGACTGAAGTGTTATATAAGCATCATTCTTAGCGGATCAGACACGGGGTGTTTTATTTACATTAAAATTCAGTGTTTTATCCCGTGTTTGAGATGATGTTTTCGAAGATGGCTCATCCGAGATGAAAAATCTGACAGAATTTTAGCAGCTTTCCTGCAACTTCTTTTAAATTACCAAGAATGGTCGAGAGCAACTAAACCTCGAATTAAAGTCTTCGTGAAGTCTAATGAAAAGATAAAGAATAAGTTTATTTAGAATTATTATTAAAGAGTTAACGATAAACATGTGAAGTTTAGAACGTTAAATCTTTTGGTCGTTGAGCTTTTCAGCGTTACGTTCTTTTCAGAGACAGTGCTTACCGTGCTGGTTATTGTACTTGTGAGTAAGCGTCAAGGATTCATTTGCATAGAAACATGGGTCATAATGATTACCGATCGGAATTTACATTCCGCACTTCCAATCGGCGTCTTGCCACATATCCGCTAACGTAATACGGCGTGACTGTGAATACCATTGTCATTCCAGCTCTTTCCTCATTCCGGTATCACGACCCATTCGCTGTGCAAGAGTTACCCGGATAATCCGGGCTCTCCGCAGCTGCGCTCCAATTGATCCCCAATGCGATTCTTGATTGTGACATTCGGTTACGAGGCATAAGTCAATTAAATATGGATTAGCCAATCGGATACGCCAATTGATCCTTTCGCGCGACTCATTTCTCAACGAGCATTACATTGATCTTCGTATTCTAAGCTAAACGTACACGATTAGCTAAGCTACACGATTAAGTCATATTTATCGACACTATTAAGAATTATTTTTTTTTTCCGTTGAGATTGGACTTCTACCGATTTCTGTAACGATATTCCGTATAGCATTGATGCAAAAGTCCTACGTTATCGTACGTGCTATTCATTATTATTACCGTCTTTTTATGCCATTTTATTTTAGTCTTTGATAAGAATGTAAACGACGGAAAAATATTAGAATTTTAGGATAAAAAACTCGGAAATTAATGGTTTTTTTCTTTTTACTTTGATAGTTTTTTACTCGGATATTTTTTTTTAGATCATTTAGATCTGTTCGCATTGTTTGAAATCCCCCAAAATTTTTGCACTTAAATAGTGATATTATTAGAAAAATAGATTCGGGCGTTGAAATTAGAGAAGGCACAGATGCTGAATGCAAAGAGTGCAAGCAACGCAAACAGATTAACCTATTATCATCTTATCAAGAATTGCAACAGCCAATAATACATATTTTCGCTTCGATATGAAATTATAAAGACAAAAGTATTAAAAAGTATCGAAATAACAAGAAAAATAAATTCTATTTCTTCTTCTATATATTTAACATGAATTCTAAGGTTTTTCATGAATTTTATGTAATTTGATCAAAAATACCGTTTTTTACAGTAAAAAACTAGTGTTTTACTTGATACTTTTCTCCGAAGTCAAAAATACCGGTTTTTTACATTTCTAGTCTTTGATCAATCTGCTGTTATCAATATTAATTGGTCTAACCAAGATTAATCAGATTCGATATTTCGAATTGGCGCAAAGGTCGTGCGTTATCATACGCGCCGTTCAATATTATTAGTTTCTTATGCTATTTTATTTTAGTCTTTGATCAGTCTACTGTTTTCAATATTAATTGACCCGACCGAGAGATTAGTAATGTATTAGATTTAATGCATACGTAATCGTAGCAAATATTTTTAGGTTGATTGATTTTTAGATTAATGTTTCATGAAACATATGCAAGAGAAAAGCTTTTTTTTTTATAAAATATCGGAAAAACATTAATTAATTCTGAAATTATAAAGTATTTAAAAAGTCAGTATTACGTAACTTCTTACCGAAAAGTGATTGCAAATTGAATATATCTTTAAATTAAATTTAAATTGTATAAATAGAATACGTATAAAACAGTATTAATATTGCAGAGATCCATACGCTTCTTTTTATTAAGCTTGATATGTGAATCTTACAATAAATTACATATATGTCAATAAATTTGACGATAAATTCGTTTGGATTATCATGAAAAATGATGAAAGTTTCCATAATCCTATTTAATGATTGGACCCATCTCACATGGTTGAATCATCGATTTTTCCATGACAGTAAAACGCATCATTTCCGATCAAATGCATTGCGCACATTAATTAGCGATTTAGTTCGTAGAAACATATTTTAAACGATTGATGTCTATTTTTATCAATGTAGATTAACTTTATCTCAGTTTAATTTACTTTTTATCTTTTTCTAATTCCTAGAATTAGAAAAAGATAAAAAGTAAGTTAAATCGAGATTAAAATTAATCTCTACTGGTAGAAATAAATACAAATCAATTATAGCTCAATTGTTCTGCGCTTATTACCGTTCTGTAGTAACGACTTACATAATATTATATTATTCATATAATATGTTAGATTGTTAAATTTTTTAAATTTGTAAACTGTGACATTTTAAAAATGCGCAATTTTGTGTGCGGTATACTAATTTAGCGAAATCTAAAAATACAATTTTTATATCGCATTTCCATAATTCACTACTCATGAATGTAAATTTGAACGAAAGGGATCCTATCCGACTTTTTTATAGTCGGAGCTATGCTATTCGCATTTTTACGCGATGGATTTAGTAATCGCACAGCTTTCGCAATCCAGACGGAATCTGGACTCGCAGACAGAAACGACCGGCGATATATTCCATCTGTGATCTCCCGCCAAGGACATCCTTGTATTTACAGTTACCTAGTCCTGGCCTCCATGTTTCATCTACGAAGGCTTATAGGTCCTCTTTATACAATTTATTTTGTCATAAAATGTTGCCGGTATTTCTTTCGCTTGAAAATTAACGTGTTACATCGAGACGGACGAATTGCCACAAAAGCCTTTAAATGTTCTTCTCAGAAGGCCGTGACGAAGTGCAGATATGGTAATATTGAAACAACATTGATTTGCTGTTTTTTCATGTACAAATTGCCAAACAAAATTTCATGTTTAACATTTTAATTTATAATATAAATATATATATAAACATAATAAGAATTTTAGAAATAGTTTGTTATATATTTAAATAATTCTCACATATATATCTTAAATTGAGATGAAAGAAAAAGTAATCTTATTCTCTTAAAGTAACGTCAAATTCTCATCAAAAGAAATACATCTTTATGTTATCACAATTTTACCGTAAAAGCTTGACCTAATTACACCGAAAGGGTGCGGTATGTCAAGTACACGAAGTCATTTCGCACGTGTATGATGAAATAGCTCTCGCAGAGGTATTTCATCATCCGAAATGAAAATCTTGTTAGAAACACATTAAAAATTGCATCCAGCTTCGCGACGCGAATCTCATTCTCTACGATCTCCCTGCCGAGCTACAAATTAGCAAGTTCAAGCGCGCGTCCTCGCGTTACGCGCAAAATGTAGATGTATGCGCAAAGTAAATGGCGTTGGAGAAAATAACGTGCATATCACCATCAGGTGGCCTAATTGTATTCCGTGGGAGTGGCTCACTCGACCCACTCGACTGTGCTTTTCCTCATCGGCGATGCGACCGCGCGGAGACGCACGTGGTAATTTAAAGTAACGTATCGATAACATATAGGAGCGAATAAAACTTTGCAAATAGATCGAAATACATTTAATTTCTCGTCCCATTAAACGAGAAATCAAGTTTCTTAAGAAAAGCCATTAAGGAAAGATCGATTTCTAATTGGATGATAAAAATTCCCTACAAAGTTTGCAAACAGTACTTGATACTCTCTCTGTAATAAAATTTGCGCTAAGGCATTATTTTAATTGCAATAAATATATAGTTGATTATTTGTACACTCTAAAAAATTTCAGTGGAGATTTAACACCATGCAGTGTCTTGTGTCTATATAATTCTCAGTGTTAATATCAACAACAACATGATGTGAATTTATAATCCCTAGTATTTATATCAACACCATCATGGTGTGGATAAAAATTTAAAATCCACGATGTTAAAATGCACATTATATTAACATCGACACAGTGAGAATTATATAGACACAAGGCACTGCATGTTGTTAAATCCACACCGACGTTTTTTTAGAAGGATACAAGATTACGTAACGAAATATTAATATACGAGAATTAATAAACGAGATATTAATGAAATACATGAGATAAAGATATATACGTGTATATCTTGAAGCATACGGACTATGTTACATAGCAATAGATTATGTACGTCGACATTGCGGCGAAGGGTAATTTAGACGTTAAGATAAATTTCATAAGCCCGCATCATCAAAGTCCCATTCGCCGAGAGACCGATCTGCGGCCGCTCTGCCGGCTCCCAGCTGAGTGAATATTTCGAGGGAGCATCCACCGACATAAATTCCGCGCGGGGCAACGTGGCCTAATTATATTTCAAGGGAGTGGCGGGTCAGCCACTCGGAGGTGTCATCCCTATATACCGGCTTGTGCCGGAAGTTCACACGCTCGGAGGAGAGAGCATCCGCGCGGCGCAGGATCGGGTCTGCGTGTAACATCGCAACGCCGACTACGGTCACCATGGTTACGTGTCAAGTTCTCTCACCCCCTTGCCACCCCGCCGTGGACCATCCCGGTCTGCCGGGAGAAATGCAGGCTTTCAACCCTCTGTATACCCGCAGCGCCGGGGCGGCTCCCGTGCGGTGCAGACGTTCGTTCCGGTTGTTCCTAGATCGTGTTACAGGACTAGAACTCTCGTCTTGATCGTTTCAAGCGTGTCATCAGTTCCTTACGTTCCTTCGCAACGCCTTAAAGAGAATCCGAGAAGAGTCATAAATGACTCGGTATCGAGAGCGACAACAGTGAGAGGGGTGGCTCGGTCGAGAGTAACGCTCGATGAATCGAGCGTGACCACGAGAGGGTGCGTACCTTGAAACGCGAATGACCTTGAGCGCACACCTGCAAGCCGGAGCGCCACGGCAGGTGAATTGATTGGCGGTAGGGTGGGATCGTGCAAGCTAATCATGCGGCGTGGTTACGTACGGCGCTTTGAAGGCTACCCGTTTCATGTCGTGACAAGTGCATACGTTCGCGTGTCGAGCTGATAAGAGATTAAATTGTGAAATATTTAAGGATTGAGCCATTAAAGTGTGACACATTTGCACTATTCCAAATGTTTAACGATACAAATGGCAGTGTAGTCCAAAAGTGCAAGCAATAGGGGTGAATAGAACTTATGTTCTACGTTGTTATATAGATAAGAGAAATTATATAAAGTCTATGATATTTATAATATATATCCGTTATATCGATCTATTAATGTTATATGAAACAGATCTATAATCAAAAATCTAGAAAGGCTCAGTTAAATAGAATTAATTGCTACATAAACACGATTTACAGTGGAAACTCCACACTGTTGATATAAAGATATATTTAGTACAAAATACAGAAGTGCTCAAACAGTAATAGTTAGTAATCTAAATAAACTTAGATATACTTTGCGATAAAGATAAAATATTTTCACTTACGTGATCAAAAAGGAGCAAATCGCGTTTATACGATATTTGACCCGGAAGTAACGTTCAATGCTCTACGCCGTATCAGAGAAAATCATTTGGCAAGCGTCGCGGTTTTTCGCGGAGGAGGGAAAAAGGAGAAAGAAGAAAAGGCGGTGCCCAGTGCAACGAAATGAGTATGGCGCGTCTCACGTTGATACACGTGGTTCGGGACATTTGGAATCCTATATTACTAAAACGATTAAGATTGAAAACCACATGAGAGTGCAGAAGATCTTCCGAGATAATAAATCAAATCGATCGCGCTGGATTCTTTATTGATTTAAAAAATCAATGTTGCTTCTGCTAGAAGAGTTTATGATTTTTCTGGTTAAAGACTTTACCGATATCGAGCAGCATAGTTACCTGCGAACTGTCAGAGGATTACATGCGAAAGGAATCGCGAAGATAGAGGAAGTTACAAAGATCGCGCGCTAAAGCAATTCGAGAAACTTCTCATGATTGATGCAAAATACCATTTGCGTTGCTATTACTGTCGGAACGTTTGACTGATCGAACACCATTTGCCTAATGGACGGTATATGGAAATTGCGAATTACATAAAGGCCACGGAGCACGAACTTGTGCACCTATGACGAGTTCAAACAGCAGCTCGTTATCGCGCGCTTGGCTGCGAGCGAATTGCTGCCGTTGCGGAGACACTCGGCAGGATACGGCGAACAACAATTTTAACGAAGCCAAAACGCTACTACGGGAGGAAACGGAGACGCTTCTGCATCGTATCGCCTTTACCGTTTGGCACACTGCCCTTCATATAGAGAGCGAGGTGCGTGCGAATCGTACGTGCATGCGCGACGTACGTGTGTACGTCAGTTAGCACGGAATAGCCATGTACAGATTTTTCGGAGATTTCTGTTTAGCAAAAATTTGATAGAACGTCGTCTACACGGAGAAAAATAATTTAGAGATAAATATCTTCCAAGACTAGTAAAAATATTCTGGCTATTTTTACCGAATTTGTGATAAATTTTATTTGCCTAAAAATAAAAATATCGAAGATTTAATATAAAAAGTACATTATGATTACAGTACATCATTTCAAGTGATTATTATCTTATAGTAAGATAAATTATACTTACGGTAAAATAAATCGTACTATTTTCAAGATTGACGAGCACAAACAACTCTCAGAACTTTTATACTTTACTATGCAGTAAAGTATATTTTGTCAATGCTAAAGAAAAAATTGTTGTCAATAAAGTAAGAATGATTATCATACGACAATCTCATTTACCAGAAATGTAAAGAAAATTTTACACAAGTAGGCACGTATCCCTATATAAACTTGATAATTCCATAAAGTTTATCAGAATTCTAGTGTATAATACTGTACATTTTTCTCCGTGTAAACACTGTGTTATCCGAAAATATTAACAAAAATTTCGTAGACATATGTATTCTTATATAAATATCTGAAACTTTTTAAAGCCGCGCTGTTACTGGGTAAATTATATTTAGCCTTTTATTTGAATAAGCTTTCAATTATAACTTTTTTATGATATTAGAAAATGATAATAGAAACAATCATGCTTGTTTCGATCTCTATTCATTTTTTTCTTTTATATAACTGCAATATCGCATGTGTATCGTAGCGCAACAATTCGATATGTGATATTTAATAGGTTTTGACAGGTTTCAATCGATGCCGACTATGCAACCGTTTTTTTAGGAATATCGAACACAATACGTTACTGCGGCACCTGTCGTTGCATAATTTTTCTTGCAATAATGGAACCGACAATGGGAACAACTTACCGTATATCATTAATTTCGAAACAATGGATAATAATGTCACCTACTTCTCTTGAGACAACACCCATGAAGAAAGTAATAGTATTTTCTACGCACCGAATAGAAAGTTAATAAAACGAAGCTATTATTTACACGTATTTCCTTGATCACAGAATACACCGAAATAGTACTAGCGCGGCATTTTTACGTAAAATTTTTACACGTAATTTTACATCGTAAAATTTTACATACAATTTTTTTATTAATATAGCGAGAATGATGATGAATAATAATGTTTTTGTTATTTTAAATTTTAATTATATATACGAAGATATATAGCACGTGTTACTACATTCTTATACATTATGCATATAAACGTGTTAATTAATTACTTTTCTTTTTGATTACAGCACAATGGCGGTTACGAATCACAACCGAAAAATGTTAACCACATTGCGAGAAGTAAGCAGCAAGTAAGTATTTCTGTTCGTTTCTAAACATTATTTATTGCATTTACAATATTTATTGCAACTTGTAATTGTTACAACACATTCCATATAAAACTAATATCAAAGAAATTAATTAATAGCAACATCAAAAATTATATTTGTTAAAAATATATTAGATAACTATATTATTCTAAAAGATAGAGGTGATAAAAACGGAAGATGATCAAAAGAGGTCTTCCCACAAGTTAGATCAAAGGCTTTCTATCTTATTCACATAATTTATCGTCGTCAATGAAAGCTCGCGATTCATCACCAACTCATCTGTTTAAATATTAATAACGATATACGCGCGAGTGACCGGTTCTCTACATGTCGGTGATGTAAGTGCCTTTATTTATTCCGTAAGAGCATACGAAAGTAAAGCTACATTTACATTCGAAATATACGACTTCTGCCTTGATGTTGAGACTGCGTGTCCTATTAGATAACATTTTACTATATAAATTGCACGAAATGATACTCAACGACTTGTTGTCTTTCGTTCGACCCATCGAGCACTCAAAACGTTTTCAAAATGTAGAAAGTGAAGGACACATGTACGACCTTTCCGAAACGCTGAACTTGGAATAATCCTTTCGTCGCATTGAAATGGAAATGAATCTTTTAAGTATCTTTTTTTTTACACACCGGAAATTCTACGTCAGCTCGTTACTTACCGCGACATTAAAATAGAATTATCGTTATGTATCGATGGAAGATTCCCTGTCGACCGCACTTTCGGCTCTCACATATGCGGAATATGGAGCAAAAAATAAGCGATACGAAATTTAATTGCGTTAGCAATTTAATCTGGGAAATCGCATTAAATCACAACTCGGCTAAAATTCGTAATAGCCATAATTGCGGAGATCAAAATGAAACACACGTTACACAAACCACCACTTACAACGTCAGCGAAATAACTTTCTATTAGTACGCAAGGAGAAAGAATACTAATATCCGACCAGTAATCATTACGCTAATTATTCTCCTTCGTTCTTGCAATCGGCTGATTTCCTAAGTTTATTTATTATCCGTAAATCGATTCTGTAAATCAATCTCAGACATTTATTTGCCAGTCGAGATTTCTTTAGAAATCAGGAAAGTAATAGCGACATAATTTCTCATTTAATTTCTCGCCCGTGCCTTTCGATCAATTTAGAATTCGAGACAACAAGGAATAATGAAAGTGTTTTTGAAATACCGCTGTATCGCTGTCGGGTGGCATTTCCTGCGCGTAAATGACGGTGCCACTGAAAGTTATGCGCTAAAATAGCAATAAGGCGACGCATTATACGGCTAGTCGGTATCGGCTACGATGTACCACCGCGATAACCCGTGCGTGTTGACGTCGGATGGATAATATATTCGTGAAACCCCGCACTTATTCGCGTACGAACCACCGCTATTACTACGGAAATATATGCAGAAGGAGCGACGACAGCGATCGTTGCTATTTTCGTGTAATACGTAGAAAGTTACGGATTTTTATACAGTAAAAGCCTGTATACGACTATATGTTATAAAATATAAAAATAACATATTTTTTCTTTCTATGATAAGTAAGACACATTTTTATTAATACAATTGACCTTTTGCGTATAATAATATATATTTTTTAACATTATTTGTTTATTGTTAATTTTTAATATAACAAAGATATTTGACATTTATATTTAGTAACATATTTTGGAATATGATCACTAAGGTTAATATTAAATTTTTTAACTATGTTAATTAATCTCACAGATTCATTCCCCGAAAACTATCATTCATTGTTACATCGCAGTTATAAACCGTGCAAAGAATAGTGAAGGTGAGACGCGTTTGAAGCAGTGATAATTATGCGGAATAGCAATTAGCGTACGGTAAAAACTATTGCGCAGCTGTTATCGCGTTCGTTCTTATTTCTCGCGACATTGAGGATTTTTATCGGTCATTTTTTTCATATATTGCGTCGTATTTTTACTTGCTCTACAAAAGCTTAGACGTAAAAATAACCTATATTAATAACATTTTTCAGAAATAAAAAATGCTGTTTAAAATTCAATAACGTATTTAAATTGTCACATTTTTGTAAAATAGTTTTGCTTTACACAAGCGATAGAAATAAAGTCCATAACGGTCGAAGGTGGATCTTCAGTGCTTAAATAATTCGGTGTGAATTTGTTTTTTTTTTTTCAGTTTTGTTTTAAATTAATTTTCTTTCAATCACCAATCAATTGCGATGGCAATTCGTTTCCGATGTAGATGTAGGAATAGCTTCTGCAAATGAGTTCTAAATAATAAAATAATATAACACAAGAACATAGAGAATAATCTAGCTATATCTATATCAGTCTTTACACATAATTGATGAAGATTATACACTCATTTGAACATTATACTTCCAATTGGAAATTAACCACGAGTAATTAGGTAGATTAACGGTAATTGACATTAGTGGCGAAGCTCGTTGCGTGCATCTTGCTTCCATAATCACATAGAATTAATGTCGGTGGTAATATAATCCCAATAGAGTCTTATATCTCCGTGAAATTTTATAACCCCATAGAATCTTGTTTTAAAGTGTCTTAGAGAGTTTGCACTTTTCACTTTTCGATTTTTTTATATTTTTCCTTAAACCTTGTAACAGAATAAAATATCTAGAGGTCTTTAATGAGGATATTATATATCAAATAAAAAAATATAAATTAAGAACATCGGAGAAGCGTTTTTGATACTTTTATTTTTTACATAAATTATTAATTGTTACATTTAGTAAGACTTTTGTCATTTTCAAAAGTAAGCTTTCCATTCTTGTACTGATCCATTCCACTCTACTGCCGCCGGTGGATTCCATAATACCGCCGAGTATATCTCAATTTTAATAATTTAGCCATTATGAAACTTTGATCTCAAGCGACGTTACAACTTGTTTTCACCAACGCTTGACAAGCGGTAGGCAATATTCTAGTTTTGCGAGGTGGGAGGGGAAAGCTACTTCACCCGATCCGGCGATCGGGTGTGTAACACCGTAGACCTTACCGTAGACTCGTACCTTAGGGGTACACGTACGAGCGGTTTCCGCGTAGCGACAGCTGCGGTAGGACCGCGACGTAATAGCAATTTCACACGTGAGCCTATAACGGCCAAAAGGGATTTATGAGCGGGTGGGTATAGGCCTGATGGTTGCACGCCCCGCGAGAAACGAACTCGCGGCGTTATGATCCCCATAAAAAGCAAGTACTTATTTTTAGAGGTAGCCGCCTCGCGCTCTCTTATTCTCTCTTATTCTCTCGACCGTTCAGCTCGTTCTGCTTTCTTTCCCGCGACGCCCATTGTTAGCGGCCCTTTATATTTCTGAAACTCAGATGCGAGCCCAGTAAACTCGTTCCTCACCTTGTTTCTTTCACCTTTCAACTGTGTTTGTTTCGGATATAAATTGCTTGCGCACCGAAAACGTGACGCGCGTACAGAAAACCCAACTTAATGTCTTTTCATTATACTTATCTCGGTATTACATATGGAATTATTCGTAAGACTTAGATTATATAGAATTAGATAGGATTACGTAATTACATATGCAACTACACGTACAGAATGACATATGCACGTACGCTACAGGCGTTTCGGTTCTACTGTCGTAATTGGTTATAATACTATAGTCCAGTGTACAAAGGCTTTACCCGCTTAAGGGAACCGTCCGTAGAGGATTGTTGAATACAGTCGGAAATTACGCATGCGTTAATACGGAAAGGCCAACTTGTCAAACGTACGGAATATACTATATATTACGTCTGTTGAGCACAGAGAATTATTTATTAGTATGATAAAATTCCTCGACGGGACACGACACACGAGGAGAGTGCTTAAGGGATAAATACAAACAACGTATAATCCGGTATAAATCATGCGAATAATTTTAACAAGCGCCATCAATAACATAGTATCTCACCGGCGACGGTACTCGACCGTTCAGGCCCTATAAATGACTCTCGGCTAACCGACGAAGCGCTCGCCGCGGATGATGTCCATCGAGGAAGAAACCGCAGCGACCGTGCAAAAACGCAGAGCTTACATCCGGCTCGTTTGCGCGCCAACTCCTCCTCTCTGTGTAATTTTCGCACGTTCCCCACGACAAATCATCCGCGCAGCCTTCCGCGACGCACGTCCCGAGGCGTCTCGTGCATCGTATTAAGACGATCTAGCACCGACCAGCACCGACCACGGCTCGACTGCTAGTGCGAATAGCGTGACTGTTTGGTGGGAATCGAAGTCACGCTACCTGTACGAATTCGTTACATCACACGCGTCCACGCGCGAGCGAGTTCTCCACGTTCAGGGCCGCTTCAATGTATTTCGAATAAGAAGCGTTCGCGTTAAAGTAAAATTGAGAAGTTCCTCACAAAATCTCTCTTCTCCTTGGTTGTTTGGTGCTTCTTCGTTTTGAATAATTTAGGAGAATTAAGAAACTGACTGTAGAGAAACTGTGGAGTTTAATTATAGAAAAAGAGACCTGTCATCAAAAGTTGCCCGAGTTCGGAAGATTTTATAAAGTAACGTAATATGGAACAAAAAGACATACTTTATAATTTATTGCAAGAAAATGGCTTTGAAATGTGTATTGGAAGAAATAAACGAATTTTTAATACAATAGAGTTATTTGTTATTTTATGAAACTTTCCAAGTTAAAAGTGATATCGCAATACAATTAATGCCTGCAACCGAAGGCTTATTTTCAACTGTTAATCATAGTTAATCATAGTTGCTTAATTATAACAATGTCGAAAATGTATTTAATGGCGCGTGTCTTCGATCACGATACGCAAATAAACGTTGCGGAATGACAATGACGACGCCGGGCCGGCCCTGGAGCACGCGAGCTGGCATACGTCAGACATACATGACGGCGGCGCGATTATCCGACAAAACCGCCGACTGGCCACTGAATATTCCTGCGCGTATCTTTAGTAGAACCAGGCGAAACACAATACCTGGCAGTGTATCGTTCCGCGGCGTGAAACACTGCGCGTCATCCCGACGCGTATCTCTGCGTCCTCGTTTCTCATGGCGGGATAAACGCAACGTTCCCGTTAAGGCACCGGGATTACATGTCGATCTACTTCGCGATAGCGTGTCCTCCGTAAGGACATCGCCATGCCGGAGAATATCGTCGTCAGGATCATCTACGCGCCGAAGTACTCGAAGGTGGATAGAAATTCCATGTCGCGAATCGACGATGGATTTACCGTAAATCCTTGTCGAGTTATCAATTATTCGTGCATCTGACGTTGAAATAGTGATTGATGCAGTTGCAGTTGGGAGTGCGCTTGATAGAAGCGATGTAGATCGTTCGAAAATTGTTTAATTACACTGAAAAAAAAGAATCTGGTAATTATAGCTATCGAGTGGTGAGTGTAAAATAAATTTAATCAAATATTCGATTAACCAAAAATAATTTGACTTTTCTAAATACTTGTAATTATTACCAAACGGTTGATTATATTATTATGTTTGGTAATATTTATTAAGTATTTAGAATTCTTTTAGTAAATAAGAATTATTTATATTAATCGAATATTTGAATTTATTTGCTCAATATTTAATAGATATTACCAGATTATTTTTTTAGTGTACAATTTTGAAGAATATTTAGTAATTAAAATTTAAATTTAAATTATTATTTAAAGATATTGCATAAATTGTTTATCAAGAGCTACAACGTAAAAATTTTTTAATGTAACAAACTTTTATAATAAATTTTTATAACAATTTCTTGTAGATGCTTTATGTGTTCTACGTTTAAATTACAGGTATTTCTTATCTACAACATTATTTTAAAAAGTCTATTATTACGTATAAGTTGCAATTTATTCTACATCGTATGTCTATCGAAGCTATTAGAAAGAAAATAATGAAAGACAACATCTTCTAAGCAAAGACCAAAGAAATAAAGTCTATTTTCAGGGAGAAAATTTGATTGTTTGACATGATATTGTTTTACGGAAAAACTAAATTTTGCGGCACAATCAGAAACAAATCTTACAGAAAAGTTTCCGCCGATAAAATTCAGTAAACTAGATTCGCTCACGAAAGAATTCTTCTTAAAACGAATTTAGAAAATTTTATTCGCTACGAGCGAGAATTTTCGTCACAGAAATGAATTAATAATTTAATGGTGTAATGCAAAAGAAATTTAAAATTATAATTATTTTAAGAGCTGACTTTCGATATTTTAAATATGTAAACGATAATGTCTGATACTATAATTTTTTAATTTTATAGGAAACATATTTTTTAAAGCAGGTTACTTTCTATATTTATAATTATTATTATTTAAATTAATTTTTGAAGACTTCCATTATTGGTACTGTACTCGTATATATAATATTTGCAAAGCTGTAAAAATCTTTTATTTGCTATATTTGAATAAATAATAATAATAACATAAATCATCAAATTACAGATGCAGACATCGGCAATGGTGTCAACACCTGCGAGGACTCCGGGCGTCGGCGCGGATTCAACGATGACGGGATCGGGAAAGGGCGGAGGTCGCGTAACGGAGGTGATGGAGCTCTGTTACGTCACCGAGAGGATCATCGCCCTTTGGTATAGAGAGGATGCTCAGGGTGTCCTCGAACATGCCACGACCCTTCTACGCGGAAAACATGCCGATAATTACATGGTGAGAATTCGAATAACTCTCATAGCTTCTCGTTATTTTCTCTTTCGAGATAAAGAAAAGAAAGTATTATACATTTCGCGATATTATTAATCATAATTTTGTGAGCACGAATATTACAATTAATGTAAAATTGGTCTTTTATATACTAATATTTTATAATTTATAACAATAGAATGAGATTATGAAGTTATATTTTATAATATTTCTTTTCTATATGTTTATTTTTGCAATTATCTTGAAGTTGTGGATATCTTGTGCTTTTAGATCTTTAATTTGTCATCGCCTGGCCGACCTGGTGAACCGAATACGAGGGAAGTTGGATGGCCGCAGGGATTAGCGCCAAGTTTGGAGAGACTGTGTGCTCTCTGCAAGGAGCTGGACTCTTGGCTGAACGGCACTTCTAATCGCGTCGTTGTTCTGCATGCTAGGTGAGTTGATGATTTTCAAATATTGTCTAATTCATCTTCTGATAAACTTGAACGAAAGAGTTAATAGCAAATTTACAATTAAATCATGAGCGATATTAATAACACTTAGGTTTCTATTGTACAACTCTTAACGACAGTATCGGTGTCGTTATACTGTTGCTGCGTAGCTGCTTTTTTTTGTATAAAACTTGCATAATGACATCGACTGTTGTTGAGAGTGATGGAAAATAAGGACCTTAATATATATCTATCGAATTCTTCAAGCCGAAAAGAAATTGTTTTCGAAGGATATAAGTTACGAGTGCAAGTCTCTCCATGTACGCACATTTGTACGCATTCGTGACCTGGTTTTTGTAGAACGGCCAATGTTCAAGCGATCGGCCGCAAAAGCCATAATTTTACCGCGGTATACGTTCACCGCCCCCTCGAAACTCCGCGCCCATAACTTCCCGTTAGTCATTTCCATTCATCGTGAATAATAACGTCATTAGACCGCGATCAGCCCGCGGCGAAATCTTTTCGTATTCTATCTCTTACGGAGAAGGTACGGAACCGTCATTGCGCGTTCGCAGTACCAAGTTAACGTTATCGTTCTCTTCAGGGGCAGCAAGGAGCGGCTGGGTGTGGCAGTGTCCGCTTATATGAACTACAGCAGCATCTGCGGGGGACGCGATCAAGCATTGGACAGGTTCGCCATGAGAAGGTTCCTCGACGACAAGATCGGATCGCTGCAGGTTCCATCGCATCGAAGGTAACGAGAGAGAAAAGGGAGAGAAAGTTGCATGCGTTATACTACCTGTTGATGTATTGTCGTTAAAACTGACTCTATCGTATTTACATTTGCAAATAATTCAGACAAAGTCATAAAATCATTTACGAGCGCGTGCATCCATCATAAGTTTATTTCTTAATTCCTATAGCCGCTATACGTTCATACTGTAATCTCGTTCTCGCAATTTATTTTAATTCTCATATATTGACACTTTTAATGACAAGCAATTGATTTTGTGTTGGAAAATTTTATTTTATATAATCTATTTTACAATATTTTATATTTGAATGATTGATATACAATATACATTGCATTTCTTCTTTGTTTTATTTTATTACTATTATTTAATTTTAGGACGCGTGAATATTGAAAAGTGCTTCTTTTAAAATGATATTTTGTTTTAAAACATAGAAACCGAGATATTTACAATAATGGTATAATAATTCATATCGTCTAATATCACGTAAATTTTTTGACTTTTTTGCATCTATCTTCCTCTTCGAGAGTTAAAAGTTACTTATTAATTCTGAATTAAATAAAACGGATGTAAGAGATGCAAGCTTAACTAAATTTGCATACGTACGTAGTCATTTCTACACATCAATGATGCGCTCAACGTTTATCGCGGAAGCTATGCAATTTCTTCAAATTTATATCACACAGGAAGCGAAGAGAGGAACGTATAACTAATTTACGTTTATTACCAAAGCGATCCTGTTAAGAAGGACACCTTACGTCCTTGAGCAGCCATCCTATTTGTTATCTGTTCTACGCACCATCAACTTGAAATGTTGAGTTCTCATTATCTAGTCGTCATCATCTTCAATCATCCATGCTCGTTTTCTGCCATCCTTCGTGTTCCTTTGCCGCTATTAATCATGTTGATGCCTATCCGATCATTCCTCTATAATGGATTCCGGAAATTCGTTCGGGATTCCTCAGAACTTCGGAATAGCATCGACGACTTTTAAAATTGCAACTCCCGTAATCGCTTCGTTCACACCATGATTACAACATTTACCGGTGAGGGAAGATCGCGAGGCAAGATGGCAGCAACAAAATAAAATGATCGGACGTGTAGCACACTTAACGTTTTTGTTGTTGAAGAGATGTTTCTGTCAGCCGGTTCTATCCACGCGTACTACGAACCATTGATCTAAAGATAGCGAGCTCTCATCATCATCATCATCGGCAGCCTTATCGTTTACTTCATCGCTGTGTCGTCGTATGCATTCATAATGACCGTAATGAAACGCGGTCGGGTTTGCATGCGGCTGTCTCTTTTAATCTCGTTCGCACTTGTAGCCATCGTAATATTTTCTGACTTAAATGCAACCCTATTGAAGAAAAAAGCTTTTTTCTCGTTTACATAAGAAATTAAAATATATCGATAAGCCATAAAGCTGATCTTATTTACTATGCATATGATTTAAAAATTTATATATCGTAGTTATTTGAATAATTATTTGGATATACATATGTAATGATCGCAAATTATTATTTATCATAAACGATTAATAATTATTCCTAGAATCAATTACCTAAATAAAAATAATTACTTTAATATAAATAATATATGTAAATAACGTCAAATTATATTGAAATTACGTATTTTATATAATCATTTATCTAACGTAGAACAGATAACAAATTATTCGAAAAACATTTGTGATTTTATAATCATGCTTACATAATTAATGCTGATGTATCCGAATCATTTATTGGAAATATAATAATTATAAATAATTTTATTATATATAATTAATTATTTTCTAAATTGACTACATCAATAAAAATTATTATTTGGATAACTACGTAACTAAGTAAGAGCATTACATTTTTAAAATATAGTAATTATTAATAATTATAGAATATAATCGTTATAGAAGATAATTATTTATTATAAATTATTTATAACAAAATCATCTATAATTATTATTTCCAAATAAATGGTTCGGATACATCAGTGTTAGTATATAAGCATTATAAGAGCATATATTCTTATTCAAATAATTGACTGAATAAATACATAAAATATTTAATTTTAATACAATTTTCAAAAATTTTTCGATCTCAACGAAAATCTAATTCTTTCTATTTTTTTCATTCCTTTTTTTCTCACTCTTTTCCACGCACGTTTTCGTTCCACTCGAGATTTATACTCGCTATTTGATCAACTGGGGTCTTTTAACGAAACAAACGCAACCCATCCGGCAGTTTATCGCGCGTATTACGCGCCATCGACCCCGTCGTAACCACGACCGCCGTATCATTACCGTCATCATCGTCCTTATCGTCGTCCTTGTCATCCGCGTCGCCGTATGCATTCATAATGATTGTAATGAGCCGCGACCGAGGTGTGCCCGCGTGCGTGGCGACTTCCTTGCCGCTTCTTCTTCTTCTTTTTTTTCTTGCTTGTCATATCGCCTCCTCTTCGTGGTCCTCACGCTTCTCCGGTCCTGCCTACTGGAGTTCCTCCATTAATTCCGCGAGCCGCGAGCATTAGCATGTCGTTAGCGTAGTTGCACTCTCGCAAGCGTATGAAACCATTACTAGCTTGCCTCCGAGAGATCTCTTACGACGAATGATGTCGAACGTTAGTGGCACGTACTCTTATCTCGTCTGACATGCACACCTCTTCGTGTCACGGGCCAAGGCTTCCATTGGTCGAACCATCAATCCCATTCATCATGTTTCTCATGCATGCGCGCATTTGTGGCTTGAGAGAAATTTGCTCTTTCGTTTTTTTTTTTTTTTTACTTTGCAATGTTGCTTGTACCAGGAAGATTGCCTCTTGGTAAACCTCATCGATTTATCGTTCATTATTTATGATATTCATCTTTAATCCTTTAAACCATCCGATCGCGGATCAGGAATTAGAAATTATTTTTAAATTGAAAATGTAATATCATATTTATTTTTGGATGCCAAATACAATAATAATCTCCTGGATTTTCTAGATACATCGAGTACTTTAGCGGACTGTTGTCAGGCTCTTTGAGGATCAGCCAGTCGCCATTGTACCTGACCCACCTAACAGTCCTTGGAGTGCCGCTCTTTGAGCCGACGGGCTGTCGAGCCTTTCTTAAAGTATACGAAGGACTTACACCGGTTTACACTTCGGATCTGTACTCAGTAACGAACGCGCGTGAATTTACAGTTAATCTCGGCGGACTTCGATTGAGAGGCGACATCTTGGTCAAGTGCTATCATAGGGTATACTCGAAGCAGACTCGAGAAGTCATGTTTTCCCTCCAGGTAAGAAAGTAATGTAACATATAAAATTAATCTATATTTCATACGTATAATAATTTATTTTTATATTATTAAAAATTATTGAGAAATTATTACAAATTTTTTTTATTTAATTTTATTACAATGTGATCTTGTAATCTTTAATTCATATCTTTTTATAAAATTATACAATATTGTAATATGTCACTTGATCCATTATCCACTTATGCCGTTTATATCTGTCACATATAAATACTGTATATAAATGCATCATGCATGATGCATTTATGATGAATGCATTATGACATGCAAGTGTCACGACGTGGAATCAGAGACATAAATGATAGTTTATGCAAAGTTATTCGTAAATAGTCACAAGGACAGCAAAGTAGATCTACGTGTTCGGGAAAAAAGACAATCAAGACATTTGCGCGTTAATTTTATGCCCGATGGGCAAACAGTCGACTCTAAAAACGACGTAATGATCTATAGTTAATAACTATAGATATTAATTTTTTCTGTAACATAAAAAAACTGATATATAAGAACTCTGTGAAAGAAAACATATCGATTGTGATACGTTACATAAAGTTTTATTTTGTTAAAGTTACAATACTTGTGCAGAAAAAAGTCGTACTTTTTTTTTATTGATGTTATATTACACATGCTTTACGCAAACCGATAATACCGTTTTAATTTGTAATCTGTTGTAACTGATTTTTTACAATAAAAAATTTTATTAATTTTTTTTCAGTAAGAATCAATAAAAAATGTCGCGCTTAGTATTCCATCAAATCTTTAAGAAAATAAATCAGTTGCAAACTCTCCGGAGACTTGACGAACATGAAAGCACTTAGTATGTAGTATACGACTTTGTATATGACATTGAGCAAGATAAATTGTTTCTGCCAATCACTGATTACGTCGCGCATATTCTCATATCAACCATTGTTCCTTTAGTTTCACACGTGCGTAATTACGGAGAACGTCGTCTCCTTCCCGCGATCGGAGCTCGATGTCGCTTGCGACGATCCTCGATGCCCGCCCGACAGCGTGGTGACACTCTACTTCGCCACCGACGCGAAACGTCAGGACGGCCCAATCCCAGCGCCGACACCCGCCGTGCCGCATGCATCAGCGCATAACGATCCCATCCTGCATTGGGATAGCTACACGAATCTCGAGATAAGTGACGACGGTGAGTGCAAATTTCTTCATATTTTTAACGTACCTTTTCAAACATGACAGTGATAGGAAAAATTATAGGCCTGTTCTTTTTAACTGAACTTCTTGCACCTTTTATCTTTTTTCTTTTTCTCTCCAACGTACACGGAGAGAATTTTCTTTTAAAATTTACCCTGAAAATATGGTGATTGTGGTACAATACAATATTTTGAAGATTTTTACCATGCACTTCAGT